>NC_142934.1:88829669-88892169 GCF_046866305.1 Octopus bimaculoides | reverse complement strand
CATTTCACTTTATTCTATTCAGTTTTAATAAAAATTATCATTGATGATTATCATGCACCAAAATATAAAAACAGCATTTAATTTCCTCACATCTTTTATCTTTAGACACTAATGTATGTAAACTGTTTGAAATCAATCGAAAATCAATAGGTATTATTCTTTATCAATTATTGAATCATTTTGCAATCAATATAACTTCACTATAAAACATAACCATGTTCTTGTTCCTGTACACATGTTATATAACAAGAGTTCCAATATATATTTCTGTGTTTTTACAACCATACACTGATAGCTTTCATAGGCTCCAGTCGTCATATCGAGTAATAGATAGGTTGACTTCAATACTCATCTGTTACTGATTTTATTAATTCTGGAAAGACAAAAAGCAAAGTCAACTTCAGTTCATTTGATAAGGGACAATATAAAGTAGGCTTGCAAATTCATTTCCTGTAAAAGTTTGCTGCCCTTAGGGACAATATAAAGTAAGCTTGCAAATTCATTTCCTGTAAAAGTTCGCTGCCCTTAGGAAATGTGTGAGCATCACAAATTCTCATTTCTAACTCACCCAAAATAATGTACCGAGGAAAACATGAAAGCCATTCAGTATTAGCTTTTTACCAACATGGCTTGGGGAATCGAATTTTAAAGCACAAACAATATACTCAACCGCAGTATATTACAAGTACTTCTGTGTTTCGAACCTACATTCTTCGCTCGATATTCAAGACATGACCTAATTTTTTTCACAGGCTTAGCTGGGTGGAGGTGCTTGTCTCCCCCTTGTAAACATAAGGACACAGGAAATGTGTCATGACCGATAGGAAGCTGTGCATCTTCCTAGGTCTAACCAACAGTAGTATTATTCCCTTCAGAGGACTGTCACATTAAGTTGACAGCATACAACTACTTCACACATATATATTTTTTCATATACATGCGTATACACACGACGCGTATACATACGCGTATACACACAGCTATGCACACACGCACGCACATACACTCATATATTTTATATATTAATACATTGTATTATAAAGATGAGATTATATATCTAATTATATTCATTACTAATCGTTTTATTTATTTGTTTTTTAACAGTTAATCATCGTTTTAGAGTCTGCCATCGAAACGCAAAATCTATCCAGATAGTAATTAAGAGGATGCAATCAGTTTTCTTCTGTCTTTCAATTAATCTTCATATTTCTTGGGTGTTGTGTTAATTTTGATTTATATTTTTGACGTAACAATTCTTTGATAATGACATTAAAAACTCTTAAAACTATCTTGAAACATGACTTTGGTAATCTTATGTTTGATTTATCTAGAAATATTACAAAAAAAAAAATGAAATATCAGCTAATTAGCTGGCAACTAACATTGAAGGCTAGTATGATGACATGGTCTAATATGAACTATATGCGAACACAGACACAGACACACAAACACACAAATACACACACACTAATGTCCATACATTCATACACTAATACATTAACAGACGCTTGCACAGAGGGATTCACAAAGGTACAAACGATAAACTCCTAGGCATAGACATGTTGCCAGTCAAAATAAATGCACCCTACGTTTTGTAATCTGTCCTTGAAATATCCATCTCTGTGCCTTATGCTTGTGACAATGAAAAATAAACCAGACGCACAATTCTATCATACTAAAGGGAAGGGGATTACAAAAGGTAAAGTAAAGTTACATTATCGAGTCATGCCGACTCATAAGGGCCGGGACGCCGGTCCGTCCCCACTTGAAATGAAATGTTTTGCTCAGGAACACAACGTCACCCAGTCAAGGATTCGAAACTACAATCTTACAGTCATCATCCTAACCACTGAGCCATGCGCCACCAAAGGAGATTTTAGTATTTGATTGGATTTTATTTTATTAAATGCGGAATGATGGAAGGCTAAGTTTACCTCGGCAGAATTTGAAGTAAAATCAATGCCCCAAAGTATTTTGTCCGTGGACATGACTGGAGCTTATATATAACAGTTTCTAGTCACACGTTGAAGACCCATTATTTAGTTTTATATGAAGCTGTACATCAATTTGCAATTTTAACATACGGAAAAAATGACAAGAAAAGGGTACTAATATTGTTTTCTGATGTCCATTAAGCGTTATTAGTTCGATTTAGTTTTCGACAATATTTCAGACTTGGATAAACATTATGCTTGTGCATAATATTCACATTAACAGCTACAACGACTTCATTACTTAGATACGAAAAAGACTTGGTATTATATAATGAATGATTAAAGAAGCGCACTTAAAGTTATGGAATGGCTGAGAGTATTGACGGAAGAAAATATTGATATAACATTTGTGAATGTTAATACAGTTTTTCGGAATTGGTTATTAAATCACCATCTACAATACTGCAAAAAAGTAACTGTCGTAGATGATAGCAAAACTAAGTATTATATAATAATGAATGTATAAAGAAGAGCACTTAAATATCTGAAGTGATTGAGATATCGCCAGAAGATTTCTATACACGTCTTTTGCATATGTTAATATAATTTTTTGAAACTGGTTATAAGCACTGTCTGGAACACTCCACGGTAGTAAATGACCTCTATTAGATAGAAGACTTTTACTCGCCACCACAGTGCTTTTTGTTAACACCTACACCCTCCAAAATGTAACTGGTCTCGGCGGTGTTCTTCCCTCCGCCCCCTTCAGTGTAGCCTTTCCGAAAAAGAACTACTTCGATTATAACAACTTCCTAGTTATTACTTTGACTTCTGGTGTCTCAAAGCAACTGATGACAATTGTAAGCAAGTATCTTCCCTACTTTGAAATACTTGGCGAAAGGAATATATCTTACTTGTTTCAGTCATTGGACTGCGGTCATGCTGGATGTCCGCCTTCAAGAGATTTTAGTCCAATAACTCAATTTCAATACTTATGAATTATATATACATATACTTATGAATATATATATTGTTACGAAAATGTTTTACTTGGAAAGATAAAAAGTGAATTTTCATTTAGGCATATTGATTCGAACCTGAATCTACAGAATTCCCTTTTGACGCACCACAGCACTGTCTCACGGGGAGACAAGAATTGACAGTTGAGACACTGAACACATGGCCTACGCCAAACCGATTTATATATTCTCCACCCGACCCCACTTGATCCCTCTTATACAGACAATGGTTGGCAGGAGATAAGGAAGATACCTACAGCAGTTCCCATTGTTTTCGGAGCGGTATGTCCCTTTTTCTCGCTGTGTTGCGAGAATTATGAATACAGAATGTTCGTAAGCCAAAGACAGATAATGAAAGGAGTTGGCGAAAGAGACGATCTCGAAGTTGTTGGTGAGATGAAGAAGACAAGAGGCGACTATGATATTTATAACTTTCACTGACTCACTTTAGAATGACAAATGTCATTTTGTCTTTCTCCGTTGTTGCTGCTGAAATGACAGGCAGAACATTGGCATCATTCTATCCTTTATTTTGCTGTCTCTATCTGCTTACTACTCGGAACGACATAAACAGTAAACACCAACGCAAGAAGATAACGGTAAGGGTGACTTCCCTTTTGTTTTGATTGCTCGTTTCCGTAGCAACTGCTGGAGTTTCAACTTCCATCTTTAAGAACTAATATATATTCAACTATTTGTAACAGCTCTGCACTTGAACTCTGATATTTTGTGACGGCTAATGTTTTGGACTCTAAAAATTATAACAGCTTTGAGCTGCCTTCGATCTGTGTGCTTTATTCCATTCATTTATATAATCCTGCGGGTCGTTGTTGTTTTATTCGCTGTTGCCTTTATTTAACCTGTAATAATATACAGATACGCTAGATTTTGTTTACGTAAAAACGTAATGCAGCGTGGTAAATGACGAACGTCAAGTAAGAGTATATATAGGAAGCACTATAGATTTTAAGAGACTATATAGAACTCATTTAAATCTTTCAAATAGCTAAAATACAAAAACTCAACCGCACTAGCAAGGTAAATTGTTGGCACTCTGTCTCTTACAACGTCGAGTCTTCCAGTTAATCCGATCAGCGGAACAGCCTGTTCGTGAAATTAACGTGCAAGTGGCTGAGCACTCCACAGACACGTGTACCCTTAACGTAGTTCTCAGGGATATTCAGCGTGACACAGTGGGACAAGGCTGACCCTTTGAATTACAGGCACAACAGAAACAGGAGGTAAGAGTGAGAGAAAGTTATGGTGAAAGAATACAGCAGGGTCCGCCACCATCCTCTGCCGGAGCCTTGTGGAACTTTAGGTGTTTTTCGCTCAATAAACACTCACAACGCCCGGTCTGGGAATCGAAACTGCTATCCTATGACCGCGAGTCCGCTGCCCTAACCACTAGGCCATTGCGCCTCCACGTCTAGCTAGGTATATACATAATCTAAAATTACAAAATATTAATTATACACTATCTTCGTCTATTATAGATAAGCCCCCATCCCATACAATACGATTATGAATAGATGTAGAATGTATATAAAAGAATCCTAAACTATCGCCGAATATAAATTTCAATAAATTCAGTAATAATGTAATGTTTACTCCCATCAGCCCTCAAAGATTTCCATTATTAGCATAGTCTTACCTGTTCTTCTATAAAAGCTTACAGTTATCTCATATCTTGGCAATGCGCTAAATGCATATTTACCGTCAATATAACCGTTTCCCTGATGAAGGAGACATTCTCAGGAAATGAATTTTACTTAATTATATTATTACTATGTTTAATCATTCATGTTCATATGTTAATATGTCCATATATATTTTTAATATTCATATAATTTTTATATATTAATATATGTTTTGTTTTGGACAATTTCTATCTTAATTAAATCCGTACACATATGTGTTCACTGTAGTTAGCCTAACTTGAACTTTTTCCATTTCATTTATTAATACTAGTCTAACGTCTCAGGTTCAACTTGAGCACTTCTATGCGGTCTATGTGTTTAATAAGAAAAATATAACTATATAACATATTTATAAACAAAGCACAAGAGTTTGCAAGTTGCGGAGAGAAAGCGATTATGGAATAACTAATAATTATATTTATACTCTCCGATTTAAAGCAAGATTTATATATAAACAAATTGACTGTAAAATGATGAACAGCACTAGCCAGAATCGAACGCACATATCAACGCTTACACGGTTACATGGGCATCTGATTAGGCCAAAGCTCACCCATCAATTTCAGCCAAATTTTACGTATACATACTTAAACTAATACTGCATATAATGGTTATAAACAACCCAATCAGTTTATATATGAATGTTGCTTTAAATCGGATAACATATATTATCATTAGGATATTATATATATATGTGTGTGTGTGTGTGTGTGTGTGTGTGTGTGTGTGTGTGTGTGTGTGTGTGTGTGTGTGTGTGTGTGTGTGTGTGTGTGTGTGTGTGTGTGTGTGTGTGTAGCAGAATTCCACAGTTTCCAAATCCACTTACAAACTATGAGTTGACCCGGTTTGCAGGATTGCCGGACTGAACCTGAAACCACGTGAGTTCAATAAAACTTCTTAACCGTCATGTTACCACTCCCACTCTTTAAAAAATGTTACAACGTTACCAACAGGCCCTTTGATATGATTAACACCAGAAACGCTCAACCTTTGTGGAGACCTATCTCCTATAATCTGTCTCTCTATTTTGAATCGGAAATTCATGTCAGACGTCATCATAGTTGCACATATCATCCCTGGATCTTTGTCTAAAGCACTCTATCAAATCCGGTAAACTCCAGTGTTGCATAGTGATTCATCCATTCTCCCTTCTGTACGTAAATTATCGCTCGTTCACTCCGTCTGTTACATGCTCCGATACAGATGATATCACATCCAGTTTTCGTTATGCTTTCATAAAGTAATGTCCTCTGCACACGTCCTAAACACCTCACACATGCCGCACCTGTAAACAATAATCTCGAATACAGTCTTAGATTAGACATTACAAACAACTTCTGTTTTAGTACTGCAATACTCACACATTACAGATATCAAGGAAAATCATGTCCCACTGTCTCTCTAGTCAGGAACAATAACATATAACTAAAGTTATCTATTTCTTTACAATTGCCAGTTCACAAAATCCCTAATCCTATAGAGCGACCACAAAAATTATAATTCTTTATCAGACCTAAGACAAATCTCTCATGCCCTGAGCAGTTGTTAACCCTCAGGTAAAACCGGCATCAGAAGTTTGTTACTATGTATACATTACTTTGTTGCACACAAATATTTTAGTTCGTATGCAAATATAGACATTCGATTACGTAACATTGATTATACTCATCAATAAACATTAGTTACTTTTGTTACTACAAACCACTTGCTAAGTTACCTTCTTTACTTAACTAGCTGGTCGCACCCGTCTTCATCTGGTGCATCTTCATCTGGTGCGTCTTCATCTGGTCTTTTTGTTTTCTCTCCTGTAACCATTACTGAATTTGACTTTCAGACTAAATCTGTAGTGTTTTGCCCTCACTAGCTTTCCATAGTTTCTGCAAACAATTTCATTTCATTGGCAAAACTCATTTCAAATATAATTTGTGCCAAAAAGATGAATTGATCTAACAAATTGGGCAAGACACATTTCATTGGCTATAATTAGCCAATCAGCTCGGCTCGGCAAATTCTCGACGAACTATTCTCTGGAGCTTGAGAAGATCATAGTCACTGGCTCTCTTAGGCTGACTAATTTATGAAACAATTCCTATTCTGCTAGGTAGACTCATTGGCCTATTTGAATATATAGGGTTCTTGACGGCGGACGTAATGAAGTGACTGAGAAAGGATATGAACTATGGGCTTCTCCAGTGAACTTTGTATAATGCAGAAAAATAAAGATTGTAATAAATTGCTTCAATGTTTTGCGTCAGTATTCGATGCGATTTTGTTTCCAAATTGACGCCGATGCGTGTTTCAATTAGAAAAGATCAATACAGCAAGCCATTAGCGACAACAGTTACTTAGTAGAAAATGTTGGAGTAGAAAATTGCGCAGGCGTGTAATTAGGAATAAAAATTTATAAAACAACCTTATTTTATATCCCTTAATAGAATTTTCTCCAAAATTTTAAAATTGTTTATACTGAAAATAATTGCACACAGGGAAATGACACGAACAAAAATTTGCGTTACAGCAGGCTTGGAAGAAAAAGGGAGTGACAAAAGGTAGAGAGTGGGAGCGTGATAGAAGGATAAACGGAGAAATTGAAAGAGGGGAGAGAGTAATGGAGAAAATGACAGAGTGAGAGAGTGGGAGAGCGATAGAGCGACATAGGGAGAGATTGAAAACGGGAGTGAGAAGTAGAGAGAGGACCGAGGGAGAGGATAGTAGAGAGAGTGAGAGAAGAAGAGTGTAGTAGAGAGAGTGGGAGACGGAGAGAGTAGTAGAGAGAGTGAGAGAGAAAAAACCCCAAGAATAGGAAAAAATCAAATGGAATTTTGTGACATTAAAAAAAAACGTAGACGGAGAAAAATATTCTAGAATTTAAGCATATTATAAGAGTAAAGTTACCCATAGATGTGTACTCTGAAAATATGAAGGCCATTGTGATCGATAAGGACACATACAGGAAACTAAAAGACATGTGCAGAGACAAAATTGATACGCCCGGAGTAGCGTTTGAGTTCGACGAGCTGGCACCAGTAATCGAACTCAAGGACTTGGATCCGTTTATGAGATATTAAAAAAAGTAAAATGTCTGGGAAAAAAAGGAAAAGTGTTTTATGTTATAAACACATTAAAAAAGAAAAGAAAGAAAAAACAGATAATTAAGAAAAAGTGAACGATGGTAAATAGTGTATATAAACGTTCAAATAGTACTGCATGGTTATGGGGCCCATGCAGCCATTTCATTTCTTCTTTATATAACATCTCATTGTCATTCGTTTTGTTTTATATCCCCATTGTAATGTTGTGTCTGTCCTTGTAGTGGCCCCTCTTTCTGTGTTATAGCCGTAAGTGCCGAATAAAGAAAAAGTGTATTGTAAGGAGCAAATAGATAAAACTAGAACTGTACTCAAAAACAAACTTGATAATTTTTCAATCTTCTACATGTTAGGGGAAAATATGGAGTCGATGCAGGAATCGGAATTCAGAGATCCAAAAATATATCTATTGAGCCCCAATGACATAAAATGCTTTATAACAAAATTGATCTCTTTATTACCCACAAGGGGCGAAACATAGAAGGGACAATACATCTGATTTGGGGTCAAATAAAAATATGGTTACACAATAAAATCGACGTAAAATAAAAATTTAGCAATTAAAATTACAATGAAAATCGGTTTAAATCGAATGGTATACAAAAACAAAAACCAAAATGCTTTATAACAAAATTATCAGTACAATAGTCGACTAAGTAAAAGCACGATATTCATCCTTAGAAGAGTTTAAATTCATGGAACTTTTGAGTTTCAACAAAGTTGATGAGTATTGCAAACAATTTCCTGTTGACTCCATATATTCTTTAAAAAAATCACTTATGGCAGATGTTTTTATGTAATTCGATTACAAAGTGAGCTCAATAAGTTGTATTCAATGAAAGATTTTAAAAAGCGAAGTGTAAGTCATTTAATGAGTTATATTTACAACAGTGATCTTGAAGCTATGCCACAACTCTTCAATCTGTGCAATTCCGTCTACCACTGCTTTTGTAGAGCGATCCTTTTCTGCATTAAGTAGAATCAAAACATATCAAAGAAATGCAACAGGAGAAAGAAGACTGTCCGGGTTAGCACTAATGTCAATTGAAAAATATTACGACAATTGATGAAAAGAGAAGATTTCTATGAAAATGTGATAGATATATTTGCCCAAAAAGATCGAAAAATTGAATTAATTTATGAGGTAAATAACATTTTAGAAAATTAAAAATTAATATATTAAAGGGTATATATTGCAGGTTCTGGCTAGTGTTTGTTATAACGTAAGTTTCGACCGTCTTACCTCAGTATTGTTTGGCAGGAGAAATGGTTCGACTTCTTCGTCAAACCTAACCTAAATAGGTTTTCCTTTCTGTGCTGCTGGGTGTCTTGTTTCACTTTCAACAAGTGTCTTTGTTTCAATCTCAGAGATGTGACTTCTGCCACTACAGTTTTGGGGGGCTTTTTACAATGTTGAATTTTCGCTGTCTTTCATTGTGTGTGTATTCATGTATATGCGTGTATTTTCAATATGTGAGTGTGAGACGTAGTCTTTTAATATACGGAGTTCAGTAAGTCTCAGAACAGTCTGCTTGAGTATCAATAATTTTCCCGGAATTGACAAGTAGCGTGATAAAACACCTGACTTGTCTTCCAGGGCGTAACGATCTTAAAGCATGGCCATATAATGTAACTAAATGTGTTCTCTTAATTAAATCATTTCAAATTGAATCGGCTCGACCAATAGGTATAGGGGCTAATGCAGAATCGCACCCCTTTGAAAAACGAATTTTTGTAAAAATATTTTTTCGGGTTCCTACCTTTAACAGAGATTCCGAATATGCAAAAATATTAACAGAATCCAATTTCATCTTTATTACATTTCACTTATGAATTTTAAACTTTTTTCAGGGAAAGTAAGGATGGGAAAGTACTGACGTTTCGAAAAGAAAGAAAAATACAAGCAATACACTTATTTTAGGCTTATTTTTACAGAGTCATTTTTTATTCCCTGCTTATTCTAGGTCATACGGGGGTGATTGCATATTCAGAATCTCCCATTGTGGGAATACGATGTTTGTGTTTGTAGGAATCCGTAAATTTTTTTACTGAAAAATTGCCGGGGGGGGGGGGGAAATTAATTGCATGCTCAATTCCGGAAGTCACTGCACGCCACCGATATATATATATATATATATATATATATATATATATATATATGCACACACAGGTACCGAATCTCTTACCCATTAACCTTGAGACCCTAGGTGGTCCGGATTCCTTGATTTTCCGGATTTCTGGACACAGGCTGCATAATACAGAAAATGTAAAATAAACAACGAAAAGTAAAAAACAAAATTGTATAACATACAAATTAATACATTTTTAATGTATTAACTGGCGTCGTGTGACGCATGCGCCGCGGGAACCAAAACAAACTGGTTGCGGGTCGAAGTACTACAGCCTGTGAAATTCAAAGCTAGCCAGTTTCAAAAGTAGTCAGATTTCTGGTAATTCGGGATTCCGGGTGAGAGTTTTGGTGCCTGTGTGTGTGTAAACGGAGTCTAGACAGTTTTCTTCAAAGAAACCAGACAAGCCACCCATACCTGGATACAACTCACTCAATAAGAACTCACTACTTGAATGGACCATAGACAAAACTTGACTGTAAAAAGGATTTAGATAATCTTATTAGGTGGTGCTATTAAGTTAGACATGGCCTGGACCAATCTTTGGTCGAAACATATCTAAGTTTTTATATATACATATATATAACTACCTCTCACAGTTTCCCTCTACCAAATTGACTCACAAGGCATTAGTCGGCTGGTCATTCTGGTATAAGACGCTTGCGCAGTGTGCTGCGCAGTGGAAGTGATCTTAAAATCACGTGGTTACAAAGCACATTTCTTAACCACACAGCCGTCCATGCGCCCATATAAAATATTGCCCTAAGTCTATTAAAGTCTAGCGAAAACAATACTGATTTAGTCATCAATTTCAAAATTAAAATCAAATTTGGATCTTGTTCAAAACGGGGGCACCAGTATTTTCTTAACGAAACACTTTGAAACTTGGGACACTGGTACAATGTGTCATATAAAACATCTTTTTCTCTTAGTCTTCTTAAAAAAAAAGAAATCCATAAGTTATTCCATGTTAAAGTTGTCGTATTTCTGTAATTTCAACCAATGACTGACGTCCATTCAGCCGATATACATTAAGTGCTGACTACGTAAACAAACGATTCTGGCGGTGATAAAAATATTATTTCCTTGTCAAAAAATGGCTGAAGCATATTCACAGTAGTTAATAAACCTTTCTATTATAGGCACAAGGTATGGTTTTTGAGGGAAGGAGCAAGTCAATTAGGGTTAGGGAAAACGAACACACGTGTGTTGCCTCTGCAAAATGTCAGAAGTAATGGAGATTAAATACGCTTTACACCGCTTAAACTGCCAAAGGAGTAAGTGTCAACAGCTGAATACTTGTCAGTGATTGGTTGAAATTATCGAAATAAGACAATTTTTTAAATGAAATAAATCCGAATACAAAAATTTTTTTCTGTTCTATAACACAAAATAGATAAGTATACGAAGTTTGAAAGTCTTTCGGTACCAAAAACACTACATAAAACATAAATGAAAACTGGTGCCCCCGTTTTGAACAAGATCCTCAAATTTATATTCATTTCTAAATAATCCACTATTGAAAGAATTATCGTCATTGTGAAGAGATTTAGCGTGGTTTTAGTTGTTGATTTTATTTCAATTATATTTTTTTCTTCCAAATCCTTATTAATATGATATAAATTTCATTTCAGCAAAACACCTCTCAACTGGTTTTGTTGAAGAAATCTTATATTTATAGGGTATTTGTAATTTGCATGCCTGAATGAATGGCACTGTATAACTTGCTAAACACTCACAGCACACCAGAGAAAATGAAATATCAAAATAATTCGACTTTACTGAGTTTCTTTGAAAGTTGAACATTCTCGATCCAAATCGTAGAGAATGGTTAAACGAAGATAAAGCAAGTAGGAAATTCTATTAAATTCAATAGGTTTATTTTACTGTAAAGTAACGATGGTTTGGAATCTATGAAATATTGAATTAAACCAATTTTGTTAACATTGCAGATGAGACGATTCGTTTAAGCAAACAAAAGCTGGGAGATATCAAACCAATGCCAAAAGAAATAATTGTGGACCTTTGGGAAAACTTATGACATTTTCATTCTTCATTGACAATAACAGAATTATAAGTTTCTGAAGAATTTGCTAAAGCAGATTCTAGAGGTTTAACAAATTAAGTCCCATGGGCTGCGATTCACAAATTCGTTAGAAAAAGATTATACAACAATTTTGCTTGGGTTTTTGGAGGATGGGGGGAGTTCATCTTTTTTTTGTTTGTTATTCTCTTCAAATACTGCGATAGTATTGCGTTCGAATCTGTTGCCAGGATGAAAGCTTTGAATATCTATTTATAGAAGCGAAAATAGTTTACTAACAAAAGAAATATGTTACATAGACTGATGGAAAATTCCATAATATTTAAAATTGACATCTATGTATCATAATGTATATACAATGTTTATAGGCCAGTTACTGCAGTATTTATGCTGAGATAGACTCTACAATGAATGTACTGTAGTTAAAAACAAATATCAGCGAGAGACGAACATTGATTACAGCAGCGAAAAGTAAGAGCGCCGGATGCATTTCAGTATTTTCAGGGCGTTCCATGGTGGATTCTCACAGCCTGCGAGATGCACAGATGAGAACTCATCGCATTTAATATAGGAAGAGTTAACAAAAGAATTACTGATGTTGCAAACGGTCGGCCAGCTGTTTAAAAGTCAGGTATACGTAATTGCAGTAGTAATTGATAAAATATCATTCTTAATATATGCAAACTGTCAATAAGGCGACTTACTGCGGTTTTTTAATTCTCAGATAACATTCGGAGTGAAGTAGTTGTATGCTGTCAACTTAATGTGACAGTCCACCGAAGGGAATAATACTACTGTTGTTTAGACCTAAGAAGCTGCACCGCTTCCTGTCAGCCTTGACATTTCCTGTGTCCTTATGTTTACAAGGGGGAGACAAGCAGCTCCACCCAGCTAAGCCTGCATCCAGAGACATGCTTCTGAGTCTTTGCTCGTTATCAGTCTGGAGTAGCATGACCTGCTAGTCGAAGATGCCTGTCAAGCTCTTATAAACATAATTGTTCCCCTTGTAAACCTAAGGATACAGGAAATGTGTCTCAAGGCCGACAGGAAGCGGTGCAGCTTCCTAGGTCTAACCAACAGTCGTATTATTCCCTTCAGAGGACTGTCACATTAAGTTGACAGCATACAGCTTCATCGTATCACTACTGCATAAATCTGAGAGATTTAGAAATGTATTATTTCTGAACATTCGGAGTGTTTGTTTGTTTGTTTGTTTATATTACGAAAGGCGTGGAACGTTTACAGTATATTATAATCGCTTCAACATAGCATGTTATTCTGAGAGCATCAGAAGCATAGAAGATAACATCATTCTGAAACTTTGAAGGTTGGAATTATATTATTTTTTGAGTAACTTGAAACAAAGAAAGCAGGTTTCTATATTGTCGATCGACTTCCTAAAAATTGTGACTATATATCAATTACATGTTACGCTCAACAGTCATATGAAACTAACAGTCACATAGGACAATGTGGACCTTGAAATAATTATATAGAGGAAAGGCGGGATGATCACGTTTAGCATTGGGGTCCAGTTGGAGCTAAATAGTAATGTGTATGTGTGTGTGTGTGTGGCGTGTGTGCGTGTACGTATATATATTTTTTTATTCTTTTACTTGTTTCAGTCATTTGACTGCAGCCAGACTGGAGCAGCGCCTTTAGTCGAACAAATCAACCACAAGACTTTGTAAACGTGGTACTTATTCTATCGGACTCCTTTGCGGAGCCGCTAAATTACGGAGACATAAACACACCAAGATCGGTTGTCAAGCGATGGTGGGGCGACAAACACAGACACGCAAGCACACACACACACATATATATATATAATAAATTAAACAATGGGGTAAAAATTGGATATTAATTAATATCAATTCAATACCAGGTAACTAGCACATTAAAAGAATCAGGGAGATTCAGAAAAAATATCTGAGATCTCAAGGATTATTGTATATGTTTATATAAAGATATATACGAGTATATATACAGGAGGCCAGTATGTGGACTGGTCATGCGCTAGAAGAAGATCATATGTCATGTGCCTCCTAAGACCGAATAATTCTCAAAGAGAATTTAGCGAAGCAACAAAAACGTAAAGCGGGCAAGACCAGCGAAAATTACACAAAAAAATACAATTATCTGCAAACATAGGTTTCGAAATTAACATTTTCTTACCAGCTTTTCGATGGGGGTGGCGGGCCGGATAGCAGGGGGGACCTAACGGACTTCCTCGCCGGGCTGCCGCGTCTGTCGGGGCGGGACGCGGAGAGCTGTGAAGGGCCGATCACACCTGAGAAAGTAATTGAGGCGATGGCTGACTGCAGCACGGGTAAGGCGCCAGGACTGGATGGTTTACCCTACGAGTTGTACAAAAGTATGCCAGACTTGTTCGGGCAGCTACTGGCAAATGTCTACGCGAACTGGCAGCAGAATGGGTTTATTCCCAGATCTGTGCGCCGGGGGGTGGTGACGCTTGTCAGAAAGGACCCGGACAAGGGGGATTCCATTGATAATTTTCGGCCCATCACTCTGCTAAACGCAGAGTTGAAGATTTTGGCCAAAGTGTTAGCGAAAAGATTGGCGCGTGTCGCGGACGGTCTGATCGGGGAGTCAACATCGACAACATCGACTCGGTAGTTCGGGTGAACGGCTTCATATCGAAGCCGTTCAACATCAAACGCTCTCACCGATTTTGTATGTGATGGCCCTCGAGCCATTACTGCGAAAATTGAGCGGCATCCCGAGACAGCCAGGTTGTGGAAAATCGGTTTCTGCTTACGCGGATGACATCACGATCATCTCGTAACCGAAATGGACCACCTACGGTTAGTGGGCAAGGCCATAGAGGTTTACGAGACGGTAGCAGGAGCAAAAGTTAATCGTGAAAAGTCAGTCGGCTTGCAGCTCGGCACTTGGAGAGGCAAGTCGATGCCTCATGATAGCGTCGTGGGACGTTGGACGCCGGGCCCGATTAAGTTGCTAGGAGTTTGGTTTGGACCAGACCTCCAAATAGAAAAGAACTGGGCCGAGGTAACGAGCAGGATGACCCACATAGTCAAGACCTGGTCTTGGCGGTGGCTATCCCTGAAATGGAGGGTGGAGGTAGCCAATGTGTTCATCGCATCGGTCATCACCTACCGCCTAACCGTCGTTCCTTGCCCCGATTCGTGGTTAATCAAGCTGGAAAGACAGCTCTTCCGCTTTTTGTGGAAGAGCCGGAGACCGTTTGTGAGACGCTCTATTTGCTGCCAACAACCGTTAATGGGTGGACTTGAGATACCTTGGCTGTTGATGCGCAAACATGCGCTGATGTTGAGGCATCTTTCGCTCTACCTGGATGGTGAACGGGTGTGGTCTCCGCTGGCGAAACAGATGTTTCCCAAGTTCACTAGTTTCGGTGGATGGGAAACCTGGTTGAATCGAAGATCGAAGTTGGGTACATGGTACACTGAGTGTCGCAAGGCACTCCTGCTATTCCGTCGCTTGTGCAATGCCTGCGGTGGGGGTTCCACCGCATTCTTCTATAGAGGGCTTGTAGAGGCGAAATGTGATGACACCTTAGGGGAGACCCTAGGTCTCGACGACAATCAGCTGGCCAGTCTATTCCGACGTACATTCGGGCCAAAGACCCTGGATAATTTTCAGAAGTCTCTGGTATGGCAGTGTTACCGAGGGGCCTTACCTGTTCGGGACAAACTCGCAAGACATGGTTGCGCCGTCCCTCCGATTTGTCCAAGATGCGAGCGGGACAGGGAAACCGTCCCGCACGCTATTGTACAATGTTCGGAGGTGTCGGAGGTGTGGGTATGTGCTGAACAACTGTTGTCAGGCACTAGAAGAGTACAGCTATCGACTGAATCAATTGTAAAAATTGACCCGCCGGATTTCCTCTCGAAAGAAGGTAAGATTTGTTTTCTCACTGTGGTGGCAGTTGCGAGACAGGTTATTTGGAAAACGAGGGTGAAAGGTGTAAGGTCAGGCATTTTCATATCTAGCTCTGCACTGGTGAATTATTTCACCTTCCACATGAAAAGGAAAGTAGAGCTAGAGAGAAAATGCCTGACTGCGAAAATGTTTGAGAGTCGATGGAAGAGTGTAGCACGAAAGTTGCGAATAAATGTAACCACATGAATGAGACGAAGGACTCATCTCAGCTATCAGTGGCGAGGCGGGACACGAGGGGTCCGTGCTAGACCCGCCTTACCACTCCATCCGTAATGTCTTCCGGTCTGTCGCATCATCCGATTATAATTCGATTTAATTGTAAAATTTTTAAATGCATGTTTCTGTCAATTCATTCGTTTTCATCTGACCCCAAATCAGGTTGTATCGTCCCCTCTATGTCGCCCCTTGTGGGTAATAAAAAATTCGCATATCTTGAAATTGATTTTGCCGACTGATACCTACTGGGTGCTGCATTTGTCTTTTGGCCCATGTGTTTTGTGAACTTTTGGACTTGGTGAGCAGAATTAAATTCTACAAGCTTTACCTACTGGGTGCCTATATTCACTCTTGTATATACCTAACTGATACGGACTTACCTACTGATGTCTACTGTTTTTAAATTATAAAACATACCCGAGGGAAGTATAGAACTTTACATTTTAACTCTAAATAGTGTTAAATCATTTTAAAGTTTTGTCATTTACTTTTAACCGATGGACTACTTTATTGTACCCCATTTCTTTATTTTATTTTATTTTATATCGATTTATATTATATATTTGAAATTTTTAATCGTATTAATTTTAACTTCAACTTGATTCGGAACTTTTATGAAAGGATATATATGTGTATTGTGTTATACCTTTAACTCACATTTATTATTCTTAATTTATTTTTATGTTATCGGTTGAAATAATATATTCGTGTATAAAATTTTATATGTTCTATTTCTTGCATCTTACTTCTTATATAGTTCGTATTTTTTTAATTTTATTTTCTTACGTTATCTGTCTTACATTATTCTTATATCTTTTTATTCCTTATGTTTGATGGATTATGTTGTATCTCTTACATATGTTCATCGAGCGGGTGTGATATGTTGAGTCGTTAACCCAGCGTTTTTATTCTGTAACTAATATTTTAGTCTTGTCTCAATTATTCTGAGCACTTCTCCTTGCAGCCCTGTATAAAATCTATTAGTTTCATAATAAGAGACTATTAAGATATATATACTTGTACAAACACACTCACACATATGTATACATATATCTCTCTCTTTTACTTGTTTCAGTCATTAGACTGTGGCCATACTGGAATTCTTAGTCGAATAAATCGACTCCAGTACTTGTATTTTTAAGCCTGGTAATTATTCTATTGGTTTTTTGTCGAATCGCTTGGTTACGGGGAGGTAAACACACCAACACTGGTAATCAACCGATGCTAGGAGGACAAACACAGACCCAAAGACACGCACATAAATAGTTTCACATATATATATATATATATATATATATATATATGTGTATATATATATATATATATATATATATATACTAGGGGCTTATTTCAGCCTCCGTCTACCAAATCTACTCAGAAGCTTTGGTAAGCCCGAGGCTATATTAGACACCTGCTCAAGGTGCCACGCAGTGGGATTGAATCCCAAACCATGTGGTTGGGAAGCAAGCTTGTTACCACGCTGCCACGCCTACGCCAAATACATATCTGTTTCCTTTTACTGCTATCAACCAGAGGCTAAGACCATGCTGGAGCACTGCGTTTCAGTGTGACTGGGTTTGTTTTCTGTACAGTTTCTGGTGAAGTAGCGAGTTGGACGGAGCTGCTCTTTTTCGTGCCTCCTGCCGCGAAGTGGGTTCATCTGATATCTAAGAAAATTTGTCTAGATGCTCTCTGAAGACCTCCACATCTACAACTCACAAATCTCTGAGGCTATTAAGCAGAATGTTGAAAAGTTGTGGATCCTTGAAACCCAAGCTTTTACAGTATTGTGTCCTTATCCTAGATGAAGAAGACGGGATCTTTGATATAATGCAGTGCTGTCCCGTCCCGTGGTTTGTATAGCTTTCGATTTCAAAGTTTGGAGCGAGACCTTCCAGGATCTTCCATATGTATATCACTGCATATCTTTTACCCGCTTCTCTTTAGGGAGTAGAGTTTCAGTTCATTTAACCTCTCCCAGTAGCTCATCAGCTTCATCGAGTTAATCTTCTGTGTGTAGTGACGCTAGATTGCCTCAAGTTCCACTAACGGAACTCTGAGGTTACCACAGTTGGCAGCAGTAATAGGGACAGCTTAGAACGAAAGTTCTCCCTACGAGTGGTATGGTATCTTTTGATCAGGTTCTGAATCATCTCAGAATCCATCAAGCTAGGGTGGCGAACTGGCAGAAACGTTAGCACGCCGGGCGAAATGCTTCGTGGTATAACGGCTCTGTGAATTATTGTGAATACTGTTGTGTTATTTTGTGAAAACTGTCTCGGTGAATAATTGTGATTTTTTGTGGAATTATTACGGTTGCATATCACGTGAGCTGCTGCATTTTCCCCAGCTATGGCAAGTGGTAGTGTCTCCGGTATGGAGAGCTACGCCAAGGCCACTGCGGTGAGCAAGCCAGTTCCGCTAGAAACCAATTTAATCAAGTTGGATATGGAGGAGGTGACCAGAAGCAGGAATTTGATAGAAGTTGAGGGAGACTTATACAAATTGTGTCCCCCAAAAGAGACTAAAGAAAATAAAATTCTGAGGACAGTTGTGTATCGCACACAGGCTGTCGAAACCTGTAAAATTGAAATGGTGACGGAAGAGGAAATCGAGGAGTGCCTGGGTGAAATTGTCAATGAAGCCACGTACATCAACAGAGGAAGAAAGTTCGGTACGGTAGAGGTGAGGTTCGCCACTATAGAAGAGGCAACCAAGCATGCAACCAACATTTTAAGAAGTGAAAAAATAGCATTACTACCAAGCTATATAGGAAGAAGAAGTGTGAAAATACGTATTCCCAGAGTTAAACCAGAAATTAAACCAGAGTGGTTGGTGCAACAATGCTGGCTGCAACCAAGGAGCCGGAATTGGGACCAGTGGCTAAAACAAAAGTGTGCAAATGGTGGGGATTTAGACTCGAAATGTGGCTTTTTGCCACATTCGAGGACATAGAAAGAATTCCCTACCAAATAGAAGTGGAGGATGAGAGAACGTTAAATGTTGTAGTCGAGGGAAGGAAACCAAATTGCAACATATGCGGGGAAAAGGGTCATATGAAGACCACATGCCCCCTAAATGAGTTCACACAGCCACAGCAAGAGAAAGCACAAGCAGAGGAGGAAAACATTGTAGACCACACTGAGGAAATAAAAGAGAGACAGAAGTGTGAAACGGAGAAAACAAAGAAGAAGAACGAAAATGAAGTTACTAACCCTAAAAAGCCAAGGAAAAATAAGTCAAAGGAACAGTCAACAAAAAACAAAAAAAGAGATAAAAAAGCCAGAAACTAATGTACAAGAAGAGGAGGAGAGAACGGATAAAAATGTGGGATCTATTTTAAAACGGGGGCGCCAGTTTTCATTTATGTTTTATGTAGTGTTTTTGGTACGGAAAGACTTTCAAACTTCGTATACTTATCTATTTTGTGTTATAGAACAGAAAAATATTTTTGTCTTATTTCGATAATTTCTACTAATCACTGACGTCTATTCAGTTGAAAACAGTTAGCGCTGTAACGGTGTATATTGTATTAATCCCCTAACCCTAACCCTAACTAGACTGTTAACCCTAACCCTAACTCTAGAATCCGAACTCTAAAATTGTTACACACATAGATACGCACAGCGTAATTTATTATATAAAAAATATATGCGTATAAATTACGATTAAACCGGATGAAATATGTCATAGGGAATAACATTTTTATGACCGCCCAGCAGTAACTCTATTGAGCTGAATAGGCATCAGTGATTGGTTGAAATTACAGAAATACGACAACTTTAACATGGAATAACTTGCGAATTCCTTTTTTTGTTAAGAAGACTAAGAGTAAAAGATATTTTATATGACACATTCTACCAGTGTCCCAAGTTTCAAAGTGTTTCGTTAAGAAAATACTGGCGCCCCCGTTTTAAAATAGATCCAAAATGTGAAATGCAAGGGGGTTTTGATAAAGTACGAGAATTGTGAGTAGATGGAGAGAAAAGTCGAGAGGTTGGAGGAAATAATAAGAGTGAAAATGCCAGAGAAATGTGCTGAGAAATGCATTTTGATACATGAGGAAAGCTGCTTGGAGAGGATAGAAAATTGGTGAAAATATAACGAAATGGGTATGGTTGGTGGAGACACCACCCACTAGAACTGATTATTTGCAGTTGATAAGGACGGAAGTAACAATGGTTAATGGGAGAAAGGTAACGCGAGTGTTTGAATTTTTTGAGTTACAAAACCATTAAAATGTTTACATGACGTTGAACGTAAAAGTGAAAAACTGGATAAATGTAACCACCCGACTTCGGGGATCGAGTGGACATTGCGCCTCATTTTTTCATTCTTGCATATTATCATTTTATTTTAATTACCCCGATTTTATGTTTGCGTTTTGTACTGCCTTTATATTTTGTGATTTCTTAAAAAATTCTTTGTATAGCCCTTTATGCGTAATAAAGAAATCGGTATTTCGTCTCCGTGAGTTTACTGGTCGGACGTGTTATTACTCACTGCGATTATTTTGAGTATAACGCCACTATTGTTTGGTGGGCGTTGCTGAGATGGAGAAAATGAAGACGTATGCAGCAGCGACGGGGAGTCGGGCTTCCGTCGTCCTAGGCCTGCTAAAGCAATATGAAGTACATTGGAATGAAGACATGACAGAGGAGGAAATGACGAAAATAGAAATTGGAGTTATGGAATATAAATCATTTTCAAAGAAAAATAAAAGAATAGAGAGTGCAACGAAGGAGGAGGTGGAGGAATGTTTGTAGGAATTGCAAGATGTGTCGTTTTTTACAAGAGGCAAGAGATACGCGTCTGTAGAAATAACGTTTGTATCGGAGGAGGCAGCAAAAATACGCCAATAAGACGCTAGCTAAAGGAAATTGGATGCTCTTTCCCAATAAGTTGGGTAGACTTCCAACGTGGATTAGAGTGGGTAGGATCCCACCGAAAATAGAGTTGGAATGGGTAATGGCAGCAGTTTTTCCTGAAAGAGAAGATGTAAGGATAATTATGATAAGCAGAATCCAACAAATAAATTGCTGGGGTTATGGATTGAATGTGCTTTTTACAGCAAGTCAGAAAGTATACAGTGACATACCGGAGACACTGGAACTGCCTAACGAGGACAAACTGGACATAATGTTGGATGGGAGACCTCCAAAGTGCTACGAATGTGGCAAAACAGGTCACATTAAAAGATGCCCAGAAATAATGGAAAATAAAGAAATGGAAACGCAAGAAAGCGTGATAGAGGAGAGGAAACAATCACAGGAAGAGGAGCAGAAAGCTGATTTTGAAGAAGCTAAATTAAGGAAGAGAGAAAGGAGGAGCTCATCGCCGAAAGTCGAACAAGGGAAAAAATACAAATCACAGGATCATGTGGGATCACTGAGGAAAGAGGATAATAGCAGAACATTACCACAGAACCATACAGTGTCACAATCGCACAGACAGACAGATACACAGATTCATAAACACACAGACATACATACACACGGAAGCGTAGAAGATAACGCGGAGTTGCAGAAACCTAAAAGCACAGAACCTGAAAACACAGACACACAACATGCAGACTTACAGTCACACAAACATGCAGACCCACAGACAGATAAACACACAGATATACAGTCACAAAGAAATATAGAAGAACAGACGCATGGTAGTATAGAATTCCAAAAAACAAAAAAGAACAGACATACAGACGCAGGAGGTACATAGGAACGGCATATATTTGATGTCATATCGATACACACAAACAATAGAGAAGATATCCAAAATAAAAGACATTGTCAAAGTGGACCTCTCGGACCGTTGCGATAAGGAGGCGAGATGGATTTTAATAGAAAAAGAAAAGTATAAAAAATCAAGAGGCTTTCCTGTCAGATATAACCCACTAGGGCCCGAGGTGAATTTCGAACCCAGCGCTCCAGTGGTGAACTACGAGGAAATAGAAGATTATATAAAATGGTGAGTAATTTTATTTTGGATAAATTATTGAGATAATTTTGAAAAGAACTATCGAAGACTGTGAAAGAACTGTTGAAATAATTGAAATAACGCGGCCGCCCCGGGGTGGGGGTGGGGTGGCCGTCCCATCATCATTGTTTAATTTCATTGTTCCATTCTATCATGTGTTAATTGTCCCCGCATGTGTGTATTGTCCCATCTGTGTTTAGCCCTTTATGGGTAATATAGAAATCGGTATTTCGTCTGCCGTTACGTTCTGAGTTCAAATTCCGCTGAGGTCGACTTTGCCTTTCATCCTTTCAGGGTCGATAAATTAAGTATCAGTGCTTCCAGTTGAAAGGATTAATTTGATGCGTTACTGTATACATTTGTAGAGTACAAATTTATTATTCTTGAACAAGAATATTGTTGACAGTGACTTCTAAGTTTCGGCCAGTTAACCCAAATACATATACGTAATATATTTATATAAAACCACAAGGTCAAGAGCTATGAGAAGTGAATATATATTTATTTAAACGCGTGACTCCCATAAGGTTACGGCCGTTTCGTAACCGTATTCATTCATTCATATAGATAGATATGTCTATATATATATATATATATATATATATATATATATATATTATTAATAAAATACAGGGTAGCAAAGAAAATTTTAGAAATTTTATTTTACCACCAGTGGTCTAGCGAGGGTAAAAAAACAGTCAATAGACTATGTATTATTCATTTAAAATACAGAGATGCCTGTAATAGGACATCTGACCCGCCAGAAATAGCAGCAAGACTACATACCACAAAAAGTAGGGATAATTTCGAAAGGGAATGAAAAATAAAAACATTTACCGATCTATATTCTGTACCATGGTTTCAAGTCAATTTTAGTAAGATAAAAATTATATATCTCACAAAAGGTCGGACTATCCTCAGCAGAATGACCAGACAACATTCGAGATACGAGTCAAATAGCATGGTTCATATTCGAATATCTAATTTTCCAAATTTACCGCGTATTTGCGGTTTACCTAATTCGGCAGTAAATACACAAATGCCGATTTTTAAATCAGAAATTAACGAATGTTGTCTGGTCATTCTGCTGAGGATAGTCCGACCTTTTGTGAGATATATAATTTTTATCTTACTAAAATTGACTTGAAACCATGGTACAGAATATAGATCGGTAAATGTTTTTATTTTCCATTCCCTTTCGAAATTATCCCTACTTTTTGTGGTATGTAGTCTTGCTGCTATTTCTAGCGGGTTAGATGTCCTATTATAGGCATCTCTGTATTTTAAATGAAATATATATATATATATATATATATATATATATATATATATATGGGAGAATATACAAATAATAACAACAGACGAGGACAGGTGGTGTAAATAACAAAAGCATATATTAGTATGACGCTCGGGAATACGGAAAGTCTTTGACGTTTCGAGCTACGCTCTTCAACACAAAGAATACGTAGACAAGGAGAAAAACACGGAGAAAAAAAATTGAATAGTGTTCAGTCAACGGTCAATCATAATAATATATATATATAAATACATGTGTGTATACGTGTATGTGTATAGATATGCATTTTGGTAGAAACGTACATACACAGATAGATATAGATATGTGGACATATACAAAATATAAAAATACACACAAACTTATACATAAATGTGTGCGCGTGCAAAAATGGTAGGTTCATATATTATGTCAACTTCGAGTTGGAAAAAATATCATTTTGATTGTTGACGAAATTCCCTTGAAGAGGTACATAAAGAAGCTAGAGTGGATATCGAACGATAGGGAATTATATGCCATGTGAAGAAAGTAAAAAGGGAAGGGACTTAAATAATGGATTGATTGATTCATTAATTGATTAATCGATTGGTTGGTTGGTTCGTTGGTTCGTTCGTTCGTTCGCTCGTTAATTTTGTGGGAGAAAAATGGAAATAATAAGGATGAAAAAAGTAAAGAGATATAAAATGCATAAGTAAAAGAAAGAGATGAAGAAAAGGAATTGAGAAACGATGAATTTTATTGGTTCGATATGAGGTTGGGACCAATATATTGATTGGTTAATGAAATACCAAATCACTAGAATACAAGAATGGTGGTGATCTGAAGCGGAAAGACTTTGAGTTCTGTAAAAATATTAAAAAATCTTAAAAGTGACGTTCGTGTACCATGAAGAGAAATATATTCAACGGCTTAGGCTGGGTTCTTCATGAGAGAGATTGAAATGTTTTGATAGAATGATAGTAAATATAATATCGTTAGTGAAACTCTGCTACAGAAATAAACATAATAAAATATCAACAGCTCACGCCATGGTGAATATATTTATAGAAATACATTGTTCTCCTCAACACAATTACTTTCATTCTTCTGAGAAGTAAACAAATTTACACAACCAAACAATAATATATATACAAACACGCACACACACACACACACACACACACACACACACACACACACACACACACACACACAATGAGATAGCAATGCTAATTTCCCTGACGAGGGAATAGAATTGAAACATAAGATCGTATGATACAATACACTGTGTAATAGAGGGATTTTTAATTTTATTTTTTCAATTATATGTTTATTCAAAAAACTTTTAATACGGATCTCTAAAATGTGTAATGTGTATGCATGTGTGTTTTGTGCGAATATTTATTATAAATATATACATATCTACGCATATATATAAACATGTTTATAGATACCTTATATATACATTATACATATATATTATATTATATATCATATACATTCAAACACATACATACTATATATGTGCATATATAACCTATGTATGGATATATTATGTATGTATGTATGTATGCATGCAGATAGCAAGCCAGATAGATAGATAGATAAATAAATATAATAAGTGTATGTTTATATGTATGTATAACACGCAGGGGGGCTGATAGTTAGGGATACACACATACATACGACGTATATGTGTGCGTGTGTGTCTGTGTGCTCTCGTCAGTATGTGTGTATCTGTGTGTGGATATATATATATATATATATATATATATATATATATATGGGTGGGTGGGTGAGTGTTTGTAGACAGTCTATCTCTTACATTATCCGATTGACCTCACTTTTATATTTATATAGCCTCTTATATTTTTCTGCTTTCGTCACTAGGGTATCTGGTCAATTCTTGATGGCTTTTTTCTGTATACTTTTTGTGTAACACATACAGTTTTTTTTACTGTCAATGGCAAACGTACCGGGTCATAGACACGATGCACAGTCGCAACACAATACGTGTAGGACGGCGCAAAAAACAAACAATAACGCCAATGACAGAAACGGAAAGAAAAGAAGAAAAAACACACGTATGAGTTTGTATGCTTATTTGAGTATAAGAAAGATAAATGTATATCACTATATATTTCTATGTGTATATTGCTATAACACACTCACACGCATACACACACTCGCACATCTCACGCGTGTGTAAATATAAATATATATATATACACATACATACACACACACACACACACACAAGGAGAGGTGAGGGTGCGATAGGCACAGAAACCATGAAACATAGATCACTGCCCAAGTGTGCATGTGTGTGTGCGCAAATATATATATACATGACTGCATGATTTATATATATATATACATATGTGTATATATATATATATATATATATATATATATATATATATATATATATATATATATATATATATATAAATGTTAATATATATATATATATAAATAAATATATGTATAAATGAATCAATAAATAAATATATGTATGTATATATATATAAATAAATATATATATATATAATATACATTTGTACATACAGGAGTGGTTGTGTGGTGAGAAGCTTGGGCAAGTGTCTTCTACTATAGCCTCAGGTCAACCAAAGCCTTGTGAGTGGATTTTGTAGACGGAAACTGAAAGAAGCCCGGCGCATGTATATTATGTGTGTGTGTGTGTGTGTGTGTGTGTGTGTGTTTAAGTTTGTGTGTCTGTGTTTTTCCCCCCTCCCTAACATCGCTTGACAACCGATGCTGGTGTGTTTATGGCCCCGTATTCTAGCAGTTCGGCAAAAGTGAACATATAAAATAAGTACTAGGCTTGCAAAAAATATGTCCTGGGGTCGATTTGCTCGACTAAAGGCGGTGCACCAGCATGGTCGCAGTCAAATGACTGAAAACAGTAAAAGAATATATATGTATATATATTTATATGTATGTGTGTGTGTGTGTGTGTGTGTGTTAAGAGTATTAAAATTGTATATAATTTTAGGTTTATATGGGGATAGGTATTCGACATAAGTATATATGAAAATATATACAAATAATAAAAGACCAGGATTATATATACTAATACATATATATATACTAATATATATGTATATATGTATATATATATATATATATATATATATATATATATATATATATATATATATATATTTAAGTGTGTATATATATATGTGTATGCATGTATATATTAATATATATCTATATACATATATATATATATATATATATATATATATATATATATATACAGATATGGATATAGATATATAAACGTGTATAAATATATATGGATATATATATATATATATATATATATATATATATATATATATATATACACTTGTATATACATAGATATAAAACACACAATCATATATATGCATATTTATATATAAAGTATATTTATGCGTATATACTCAGAGATGTGTAGGCATGCATGTATGTGTTTGTATGTTTGTGTGTGTGTGTATGTGTGTGTGTCTGATGTTAATATGTGTCTGTCTTTCTTTCATTCTGTCCCCTGCCTTTCAACCAATATCTATTTCAGACGATCGATTCACCGATCTATCTTTACACCCAACTCTGATTTTCATATCATCTAATGTGCGTCTTTGCCAGTTTTCGTCGTCTCCAATTTGCTTTGTTCCGCCGAACAAAGAATATCCTGCAGCAATACACGCATAGGATTTTCTTTTGCTTTTGCCTTTTCCACACACGCGCACATGAATTTATATATAAGTATGTATATATGTTCGCGTTCATGTGTATTGTAAATAGAACATTAACGTTTATATATATATATATATATATATATATATATATACACACACACATATGAAATGTTATAAATATGGATGGTGTTATATTCTTAGGCATGCGTATATAAATATATATTTACATACATACATGCATATGTTTGTGTGTGTGTATATATATAAACATATAATTATATTTGTATATGTATACGCATGCCTAAACACAATACTATCTATATTTATATACATTTTGTATTATACAGAGACATATGTGCAAATACATATGCATATATATGTACATATATAAATATATATATATATATATATATATATATATGTAGGTCGTTACATTATATATACATACACACACACACACACACATATGTATGCATGTATTTTTATATCTTGTACATATATATAAATATTCCCGCAAAGTCATAATGTATATATAGAGACATGGTGCGCAGAAATATCTATGTGTATATATAAGCTTTATTTGTGAACCTTTTACTTTCTGGTTGTATGTGCGGGTGTATGTTTAACCAAGCGGGAGATCGTGTGCGGGCGAGAAAACGTGGGCTGCACATCATTATCTCATCGTCTGTTCTTATCGTTTGAAATAATATCCATAGATTTTGCATATATTAATATAAAAGTTTTATACACATAATATTCTCATACGGATATACTATCATAGGCAAACACGTGCTCAAACGTGCACGTATAAACGATATCTAAACGTATCGGATTGTAAATACATGCATGTGTGCGTGATAGCGTGCGTGTATATGTGCGTGATAGCATGTGTGTATGTATATATACGCGTCTGTGTGTATGTGTCCATGTTGTAAGAATCTTGCAAGTGGGTGTGTTGTAAGAAACTTGCTTTCCAGACGTATGGCTGCGGGTTTGGTCCAACTGCGCAAAGTTATATTACAGAAACCGTTGGTGAAGTTTTCCACTTGTTGCGGCCGGACCCTTGCTTTTGTGTCTGATGCGAAAGCTTCTTAATGACTGAGCCACGCTGCATCGACACTCAACCATATTCACAGACTTATGCACACAGAGGGAAACGATATAAATGATGCATATTTATAGAAACGTATGTTACTTAGATACGTATCATAGGTTCATGTACGTCTATCCATGCATGTATGTCTATATTAAATGCAAGCGTGACTGTGTGGTAAGTAGCTTGCTTCCCAACCACATGGTTCTGGGTTCAATACCACTGCGTGGCACCTTGAACGACTGTCATCTACTATATAGCCTTGGGCCGAGCAAAACTTTGTGAGTGGATTTGGTAGACGGATAATGAAAGAAGCTCGTCAGATATATATATATATATATATATATATATATATATATATATATATATATATATGTTTGTGTCTGTGTTTGCCCTCCACCATCGCTTGACAACCGATGTTAGTGTGTTTACATCCCCGTAACTTAGCAGTTTGGCAAGACAGACCGATAAAATATTCTTACAAGATCTTACGTATATGTATATGGGTTAACTGGCCGAACCTTAGAAGTCACTGTCAACAATATTCTTGTTCAAGAATAATAAATTTGTACTCTACAAATGTATACAGGTATACAGTAACGCATCATAATAATCCTTTCAACTGGAAGCACTGGTACTTAATTTATCGACCCTGAAAGGATGAAAGGCAAAGTCGACCTCAGCGGAATTTGAACTCAGAACGTAACGGCAGACGAAATACCGATTTCTTTATTACCCATAAAGGGCTATACAAAGAATTTTTAAGACATCACAAACCATAAAGGCAGTACAAAACGCAAACATAAAATCGGGGTAATTAAAATAAAATGATAATATGCAAGAATGAAAAAATGAGGCGCAATGTCCACTCGATCCCCGAAGTCGGGTGGTTACATTTATCCAGTTTTTCACTTTTACGTTCAACGTCATGTAAACATTTTAACGGTTTTGTAACTCAAAAAATTCAAACACTAGCGTTACCTTTCTCACATTAACCATTGTTACTTCCGTCCTTATCAACTGCAAATAATCAGTTCTAGGGGGTGGTGTCTCCACCAACCATATCCGTTTCGTTATTATATTTTCACCAAGTTCTTCTACGTTCTCACAGCATCTTTCCTTGCCTTATCAAAATGCATTTCTCAGCACATTTCTCTGGCATTTTCACTCTTATTATTCCCTTTTCCTCCAACCTCTCGACTTTTCTCTCCATCTGCTCAAAACCCCCTTGTATTTCACATTTTATCCGTTCTCTCCTCTTCTTGTACATTATTAGTTTCTGGCTTTTTTATCACTTTTTTGTTTTCTGTTGACCGTTCCTTTGACTTATTTTTCCTTCGCTTTTTAGGGTTAGTAGCTTCATTTTCGTTCTTCTCCTTTGTTTTCTCCGTTTCACACTTCATTCTCTCTTTTATTTCCTCAGTGTGGTCTACAGTGTTTTCCTCCTCTGCTTGTGCTTTCTCTTTCTGCGGCTGTGTGAACTCATATAGGGGGCATTTGGTCTTCATATGACCTCTTTCCCGCATATGTAGCAATTTGGTTTCCTTCCCTCGACTACAACATTTAACGTTCTCTCATCCTCCACTTCTATTTGGTAGGGAATTCTTTCTATGTCCTCGAATGTGGCAAAAAGCCACATTTCGAGTCTAAATCCCCACCATTTGCACACTTTTGTTTTAGCCACTGGTCCCAATTCCGGCTCCTCCTTGGTTGTAGCCAACACTGTTGTAACCAACCGCTATGGTTTAATTTCTGGTTTAACTCTGGGAATACGTATTTTCACACTTCTTCTTCGTATATAGCTTGGTAGTAATGCTATTTTTTCACTTCTTAAAATGTTGGTTGCATGCTTGGTCGCCTCTTCTATAGTGGCGAATCTCACCTCTACTGTACTGATCAGATCAGATCAGATCAGATCAAAAAATGAGGCGCAATATCCACTCGATCCCCGAAGTCAGGTGGTTACATTTATCCAGTTTTCACTTCTACGTTCAACGTCATGTAAACATTTTAGCGGTTTTGTAACTCAAAAAATTCAAACACTCGCGTTACCTTTCTCCCATTAACCATTGTTACTTCCGTCCTTATCAACTGCAAATAAACAGTTCTAGGGGGTGGTGTCTCCATCAACCATACCCGTTTCGTTATTATATTTTCACCAAGTTCTTCTATGCTCTCCCAGCAGCTTTCCCCTCACGTATCAAAATGCATTCCTCAGCGCATTTCTCTGGCATATTCACTCTTATTCCCTTTTCCTCCAACCTCTCGACTTTTCTCTCCATCTGCTCGCAATTATCAGATCACATCGGATGGGATCATTGGCTGGGGTGCCACACGGTCGGCAGGTCGTGTGTTCAATTCCCGGAACGGTCGACCTGTTATGTTCGTGCCCGGGACGCTTCATTTTACAATGCTCCTTTACGCTCATCTCTAAAGGAGTGAGCCTACGACGGAGTAGACTTTTGGTCAAGGTTGGGGGTGTTGTTGTTGACCTCTTTGCCAAACCAGTGCGGTATGCATAATTCGAAACCTAAAAATCAATGCGAAGCTAATAGTGACCAGCGATGTATAAAGACATCTCATAGTCTGGTCGATAATGTGATCACGTGACATTGTCTCCTAATATGGAAATGAATCATAACACTTCAAGTGGTGTTGCTGCGGTGACCGGATCTGACATCATCCTTTACTTGTTTGTCAGTAGACTGCGGCCATGTTGGGGCACCACCTTGAAGAGCATTTTCAGTTGAATGAACCGACCTCTGTACTTATTTGGTTTTGGAGCCGCGTATTTATTATAGCGGTTACTTTTTGCCGAACTGCTACGTAACAGGGATGCAAACAAACCCCGGTTGACATGTGATGATGGAGCACAATCACACCACACACAAACACACACGACGGAATTTTCCATCAAGAAAATCCACTCAAAAAGCTGTATTCGGTCCGAAGCTTTAGTAGAAAACACTTACCCAAGTTTCCCCGCAGTAGGACTGATCTCGGAACACTGTGGTTAGGAAGCAAGCTTCTTACCACACAGCCACGCCAGCGCCTATCATCTTTGAAAAGTTCAAATTCGAAGAATGCACTTGTAATAATTCGATCTGTTACAAATGTATTTTAAATGAAATTACATTTCTATCACGGTTCTACTATTTCGAGGCCCACAATCAAAGGCATCCAGCCCGCCAATCAAAACTGTCTGATCATTCCTCTGTTTTTTGGGACGAATTAATTTCTTATTTGTTTGATAGTATGAAGTGCTTTATAATAATGAACTTTGCTACTTTTTTCTTTCATCTGTTGCACCAGCATAACGGTTGGGATGTTTCTATTGAATCCTTTTCATGTAGCATGAAAGTATATCTATATACATATGACGCATTGTTGATGTGTATTTCCTTCAAATAAACGTGCGGCCGTAACAATAGGATTTCAAGATCAAACGTGCAACGTTTATTTTTGTTCTCTTTCGATCAAAAAGAATAGAAACCTGATAGGAAACAGGGAATTTTTGATTTAGAAAAAAATCAAAATGTTATGGCTTCAATACTACGCAATTGCGCACAAACACACACCCGCGCACATGCACACACACACACACACACACACACACACACACGCATGCATACACACATGCACACACACATGTGCATGTGCACACGCGCTCACACATCCACGGGGACACAGAAATATGCTTACTCACACACACGCACAGGCATAGAAACAGTAATCTTTCAAAATGTTTCGAATTCATTTTTCAATTACATGTGAAGGCCGAATATATATCATATATCATATATTATACATCATATATCTATCTATCTATCTATCTATCTATTTATCTATCTATCTATCTATCTATCTATCTATCTATCTATCTATCTCTCTCTCTCTCTCTCTCTCTCTATATATATATATATATATATGTATGTGTGTATATTTGTGTACACACACACACACACACACACACACATTTATATATATAAACATACAAACACAGACACGCCCCCACCCCACCACATATATGTGTATAATTTCTAATATATATGTGAATATAGTGCACAATAATAATAATAATAATAATAATCATAATTATTATTATGGGCGCAGGAGTGACTATGTAGTAAGTAGCTTGCTTACCAACCACATGGTTCCGGGTTCAGTCCCACTGGGTGGCACCTTGGGCAAGTGTCTTCTACAGTAGCTACGGGTCGATCAAAGCCTCTCGAGTTGATTTGGTAGACGGAAACCGAAAGAAGCCTGTCGTATATATATATATATATATATATATATATATATATATATATATATATATATATATATATATATATATATGTGTGTGTGTGTGTGTATGTTTATGTCTGTGTTTGACCCCACAACATCGCTTGACAACCGATGCTGGTATGTTTACGTCTCCGTAACTTAGCCTTTCTGCAAGAGGGACCAACAGAATAAGTCCTCGGGTTGAGCAAAGGCGGTGCTCCACCGTGAAACGAGTAAAAGAATATATATATATTATTGTTGTGAACTGGTAGAGTTGTTGCAGTGTTTATATGAATGCCACGCAGGATTCCTCTGAATGTCTGCGCTTTGCGTTCAAATCTCTCCGAAGTTAACTTCTTCGTTCCTTTCGACGAAACTAATAATGATTATTGGTACCAGTCCATGACAGTGAAGAGTGGTAATTGTCGGAGCGTCTAGTGAGATATATCTATTCCGGTTGTCTATAGGATGTGTTTAAATATCGCTCCGTCGCAAAGCAACTGTATCGCTTCTGAATGGAGTCACAACCGACAGATAAGAACAATCTAGAAATGAAGTGGAAACATACCACATTTAATGGTATAACCCGATGATTGCTGCCACCATATCCCTTTTAATCTTATTTTCTTTCTTTCCTCATGTATACATATATATATATATATATATATATATATCGGTAGAAATATCGTGATGACATTTTTGGACGACTGCTTATGATGTGGGTGATATCTTCAGTGTTAACTCCACAATATCTGCATCGGTTGTCACATTTTGCTGCTTTTCCTGCATTTCTATCTCTTTTGTTCATCAGGTATTTGGTTGATATTTCCTGGATTGCAAACGTATACCCTTCAAAGTGGGAAGTAGTAATCCGGTTATTGGTCCATGTTAGACTATTTTGGTCTATGTATATATGTAAAATACACTAGAGATAGAATCTGATTGTCAGGCTATGTTGTGACTTATTGACGTCTTCAATGCTAGCTGTTATAACTAGCATGTGTCTGTGACTAGTTTCAGTCAGGCATCCTGTTATTAAACTAATATCAAAACCAATCATAACCTCAAGGCCTTCATTGCTTTGAACTTTCTTGAAGCACTTGTATACAAATCAGTTGTATTTACCGTGTTTGACGCCTTATAAATCCCACGGATATATGCGCTAATGACCGTGGCACGAATTCATAAAAAAATGTTTTAGTGCACGCCGATAAACACTGTTATTACGTACAAAAACAACTACACACTAGCACACGCATACACGCTCACTAACGTACTCCCCCTCCTCCCACGCCACACATAATTGTGCACGCGCACGCGTGTTTGTGCGGTTATTACATCGCCGAATTCGTGCCAATTTCTTCTGAGTAGGTGTAAGGATAACGATACGCACAAATGATATGAGAGAAATTATTAGATAAAGAGGAAAAGGTGTATATGTGAGGAGCAGAACCATAACGATCAAAGCATGTATACAATAAACAAAACTACGCTAAATCTATTCGAATCTGTATAAGCCATTAAATATAACCAAATATCCGTTTGTATTGTATACTTTCGTGAGATTTGCCGACCATGCGAAAGTCCATCTATTTTTTTTACCTTTTGTAGTTTCATTAGTAGGAATCAAAAAGTTATTGTTTCGGTTTTTGCTGAGAATTCCACAATATTCCATTGCTAGAAGTATTATACGGGATTCAACATACTGATATTAAAAAGATGGTAAAATGCGCCAGATTCCATTTGTTTTCGATAACCAGAACTGCATAACTCTGTTCAATTCGTTTGTGACCGTCTCTTCAGTTTTAACTGTCATGTAGGATGAACGAACAATACATATCCTAAATAAAAGATTGTTTTGACAAAAATATTTCACGAAGAATATTCCAGTTGGAAGAATTTCATATTCTCAATTACATCTCACTTTAAAAAATCAAATGTTGATCCAATATTTCGAACAGGAATAAATATGGAAGGCTAAAACACGAAAGAAAACTATATAATTAAATCAACAGCCATATTTTCAATACGAAGCTCCAGAAGAAGAAAAATGTTTGTGACAGGGAAAATTCAAATTTGTACAGAAACCATTCCTTTCATAACTAATTTAAGAATCGTTTTTTTTTCATTATATTTAAGAACACATCTGTAATAAATGTTAGAGCTTACTGCTCATTTCAAGTAAGAATTTTCTAAGTTAGCACTCTACATCAAATAAATATTTTTCACAAATTTTACTCGTACATGTACGCACACAAACACACACGCGAGCAATCACTCACACGTATACACACACACACTCACACATTTTATATATATATATATATATATATATATATATATATATATATATATGTGTGTCTGAATGTATATATATGTATATATATGTATTTCTTTATTTTCCACACGGCGCTAAACACAGACGGGACAAACAAAGGGATTAAGTCAATTACATCTACCCAGTGAGTAGCTGGTACTTAATTTATCGATACCGAAGAATGAAAGGCAAAGTCGACCTCGGTGGAATTTGAATTCAGAACGTAACGGCAGACGAAATACCGGTGAGCATTTCGCTCGGCGTGTTTAACGATTCTGCCAGGTGTGTGTGTGTGTGTGTGTGTGTGTGTGTGTGTGTGTGTGTGTGTGTATGTATGTATGTATGTATGTATGTATGTATATATATATATACACACACACACACACACACACACACACACACACATATATACATATATATATCACCAGTCCTCAGTCAAATCGTCCAACCCATGCTAGCATGGAAGGCGGACGTTAAATGATGATGATGATGTTGATGATGATATGTGTTTACATACATATATATATATATATATATACATGCACATATATATGTATATATATGTGCGTGTGTGTATGTATATGCAAAAGTGCGTGGCTTAGTGGTTAAAGCATTCGACTCAAGACTCTAAGGTCATGAGTTCAATTCCCAGCGACGCGTTGTGTCCTTGAGCAAGACACTTTATTTCTCGTTGCTGCAGTCCACTCAGCTGGCGAAAATGAGTCGCTTACGACGACGAGGGTCTCAGCCCATACGATCAACGGAACAGCTTGGTTGTGAATTTAACGTGCAAGTGCCTGAGCACTACACAGACACATGTACCCCTAACGAGGTTCACGGGGAGATTCAGCGTGACACAGAGTCCAAGAGTTACGTAATTGCCTCTTATCGAAGTTTGTTGAGCATCAACACACTAAACTCCGAGTGGGTGGGGAGAGTCAAGAATCAGTGAAACCCAGTTAACACGGAAATGACCTTGGACATATAGAGTCAAACCACAGTCGATTGATAAGTGCTACATCAATGACCTCTTCCCAACAGGAAGCTGCATGTTATGAGACTGGTGCATCAGAATTTAGTGTATCCCTGGATGAAATGAGCATTGTTTTTCGATTTGGAAAGGGATCCAGGATGTCAAATAGAACAGGACAAGTCTCAACGTGGTATGACTTAATCTTGCAAATGCATGTGACTGACTGCCACACGAATTACTGATGAGAGCCATGGACCACTTTCCACATTCCAGAGAAAGTAACAAGATTAATGAGAACATATTAGGAGTTTCTCGATGAGGCTTACAGCTGGCACCGGTTGGAGACTGGCATTGCTGCTGGGTGCACAATATATGTCACATAGTTTATCTTAGTCATGGAGATGATTTTGAAAGCAGTGGACTTTTCAGAACAAATCTCCCATGTATAATCACTTAAAAAGGCGTTCGTAGATGACAGACAAGTAGATCATGCAGAGTGCCTTCTTGAGACTAAGCGAGCTTGTGAAGTGTTCAAGGATGCGATTTAGAGCAAAAAGAAGTCGTGCAGACTGACAGTTATTAAGGGTGTGCAAAAAGAAGTTACGTTTCAAATAGCTGAAGAAAGCATTGAAACACTCAAGGAAGAACCCGCCAAGAGCTTGTGGCGTGTATACGCTAGAGCATTGTCAGAAAGGAGTCGTGGGATGCAAGTTATGAAACAAGCTGAGGATGGGTTAACAGCAATTGATGGCTCAAAGCTACCAAGTAAATATAAAATATAGTGCCTACAGTTCGGCTTGTATCCGCGCCTTTCGTGGCCACTTTTAATGTACGGAGGTGGCACTTTCTTGCTGCTGCTGTTATCGTTTAACCATAAGACTACTCGTATTCACCAATATTCAAAACATAAAGGCACCAGGTTTCGTTCAAGCATTGCGTCTGTACTCTGAACTACATTATCAGATTTATCTTTCTTATAATTGTAGGATATGGATTGAAGGAGATTTGGCAACTATTTCTTGTGTGCTGAAAAATTATGAAAAATTTCTGCTCGTTGTTCATTAACATTACAAGAGAAACAAATCATGTCAATGAACTTATTATGCTTAAAGTTCTGGTATTCTCAGATCTGCAATTTATAATAATTTCGCACTTTGTTTTCTCGAAGCGCATCTCCGAAATACAACTCTGAACCAATACGATAGTTTTCTTGAATTTTCCTAATCACCGAATATTATTAACTTAACACAAACCCGTAGCTGTAATTTCACTTAGTCATTACCAGTAACAGATTAGATTTACCAGTGCTATCAGAACTGTCGAGTTAGAGTAATAGAAAGTTTAGCTTCAAACAAATCTAATACTGAATGTAATCTATATATCGGAGAGTGAACAGAAAAGCCAAACTGAAATAGAGAGAGCGGCCGAGAAAGAAAGAGGATGTGGGTTGAGAGAGAGAGAGAGAGAGAGAGAGAGAGAGAGAGAGAGAGAGAGAGAGAGAGAGAGAAAAGACGAATAATAAATGAAGACACAAACATTCATTTCTTAAGCTCAACTAGAAATGCTATTTGTTAATTAATTTAGAGCATATAAATTCCCTGTGGAAGTTTTTTCTTGTACTCTGGTATAATTGAGACAGCATATCTCCTGCAGGGTTTGCATTATTCAAACGGCAAGCTGCAGGAATAACATGAACAGCGACAAACCTACGCATTCATAACATGAAGTTTTACATGTAACCTAACAGATGTTGACAAAGCTGGGTAATAAAACGAACTGGAAAGCGAAATCAATAAAAGTTTATGTTAAGTTTGAACTGCTGTGGTGAAGCGTCTAACTGAATAACGGATGTTAAGATATTGGATAGAAGTCAGAAGACGGTTAGTTCTAATGCCAAAGCAAGCTTGTCCTCCTTTGTCTGCGCAGAACACTCAATGATGCTATATTGCCTTGGTTCAGTAAGATGATAGATGATTATACTGTTTGATAGCAAAACTGTATTATCACACATTGGTTAAAAATCTCGCTTTGACTCAAGTGGATTCGGATTCAATATGTCCAACTGCACGCTGCTCGCCAAAATATGGGGAGGTGTCTTTTACTATAGACTCCGGCCGTCCAATGCCTTCTGATTATATTTGGCAGATGGAAACTGTGTGGAATATATATATATATATATATATATATATATATATATATGTCTCTTAAAAGATAGAGCTCAAAATCGATGCATTGAAGATACTTTATTGCAGCAACAATTATAATAGCAGAAACAACCACAATAAGCCAAACCTATGCACATTTCAATAGGGTATCCAAGATAAATAAACCACATCATGAGATGTCTCATAAAATATTGTAACATATTACAACATATTACAAATAACAAATTATAAATTTCTGGATACTCCATCTCTTCAGGGTCGCATTATTGCCATCACCAACACTACTATTATTAGCAAAACACACACATCATCAAAGAGGGTGAAAGAATAATCGATGGTACGCAACCTACCATCGTTATTTTCTTTCAGAATGTAAACAATGTGTATATGTATGTATGTATGTATGTATGTATGTATGTATGCATATGTATGTGTGTGTGTGTGTACATGTATATATGTATACATATATGTGTGTGTATGTGTGTATATGTTTGTATGTGTGTATGTGCATATGTATGGGTGTATATATGTATATATGGAGGTATAGCTATATGTATGTATGTATGTATGTATGTACGTAAGTGTGTATGTGAGTATGTATACGTATATATGTATATGTATGTGTGTATTTGTGTGCGTTTAAATGTGGGTGTATATGTATGTGTATATGTATGTGTGTATATGTATGTGCATGCATATGTGTATGTGTATGGAAGTATAGGTGTATGTGTGTGTGTGTGTGTGGGTGGGTGAGTGGGTGTGTGTGTGCGTGTGTACGGGTGGGTATAGTTAATATATTATGGTTATAGAAAGATCCATTAGGAAATCTTGATGTATATGGGAAAAAATCTTTGGCAAGGGATTTTTACGCTGTAAACCGGGCGGTGTACGTCACTGGATTTGAATTGATTTGTTTGTTTACATTCTGAAAGAAAATAACGATGGTAGGTTGCGTACCGTCGATTATTCTTTCACCCTCTTGGATGATGTGTGTGTTTTGCTAATAATAGTAGTGTTGATGATGGCAATAATGCGACCCTGAAGAGATGGAGTATCCAGCAATTTGTAATATGTTGTAATATGTTACAATATTTTACGAGACATCTTATGATGTGGTTTATTTATCCGGGATACCCTATTGAAACGTGCATAGGTTTGGCTTATTGTGGTTGTTTCTGTTATTATAATTGTTGCTGCAATAAAGTATCTTCAATGCATCGATTTTGAGGTCTATCTTTTAAGAGACATATATATATATACAAAAACTCACCTGTGAGCTTTTTGCTAAGACTGTTAACAGATACTATATATTTTGTAAAATTTTGTTTTATAAAAGTGTATATTTTATATATATATATATATATATATATATATATATATATATATATATATATAATAGCAGTATAAGTGCCCAGCAGTGATTAGGCATAAGCTAATTTCAAGTTGATATATGCTTGCGACATATTTCAACCTCTAAAGGAAATTCACTGCAGTTATTGGGGAGAATTTCTCCCTTATGGTAAAAAGGTGTAAAAACTCCTGCAGTGAGTTTACCTTTAGAAGTTGAAATGTGTCACGAACATAATTTTAACTAACCAACTAACCTGAAGTTCGGACGGACGGACGGACGGACACACACACACACACACACACACACACACACACACACACACACACACATATTTAAAATATATATATTATATATATTACATGCGCACGTTTGGTTGTGTGGTAAGAAACTTGCTTTACAACCACATAATTCCGGGTTCAGTCCCACTGTGTGTTACCTTCAGTGAGTGTCTTCTACTATAGTCTCGGCTGACCAAAGCCTTGTGAGTGGATCTGGTACATGGAAACTGAAAGAAGCCCGTGATATATATATATATATATATATATATATATATATATATATATATACCACACTATTTCACACCATCCCGCACACACTAGCACTGACCACTTCCCAGCACCCACACTATCATCCACACACCTACACATGCACACAACCACACGCACACACTTACACGCTCTCACATACATACGCACGCGCACTTTCTTTTTTCTGATCACTACTACTTTATTATCTCCCCTTTATCTCAGCTCTCCTGTTTGACCATCTCCGTCCAGCCATCACCATGATCGATCGCTAGCCACTAAAGCATTTTTTATTCTCTCTCTGTTTAGTTTCTCGTGTTCCTTTCTGTTAAAGAGCGTAGGCTCGAAACCTAAAAGACTTTCTCACATTCCTGAGCGTTCAACTAATACACCTGTTTGTTGTTTACACACCCGTCTTCGTCTTTTGTTTTTTTTTTTGTAAATCGCAACTATATATATGTATATAGGGAGATATATGCATATAAGTTTGTGTGTCTGTGTTTGTCTCCACCACCATCGATTGACAACCAATGTTGGTGTGTTTACGTCCCCGTAACCTAGCGGTTCGGTAAAAGTGAACGATAGGATAAGTACTAGGTTGCAAAGAATAATTCCTGGGGGTCGATTTGTTCGACTAAAGGCGGCACTCCAGCACGGCCGCAGTCAAATGAGTGAAACCAATAAAAGAAAAGAATCAAAGAATATATATGTATTTAAGTCTTCGGGGCATAAATGCCAAACTTAATAAATTCCAGAATAAATGCCAAACTTAAAAGTGCTGGGATCGATGTTTTCAACAAAAACCCACAAGGAGCCGTTCGAACATGGCCGCGGACCAATAATTGAAAAAGTGAAATCCAAATGAAAAATGAAAGATATCATTACAACATAATATATACTTACCTTAATATATTTCTTTACAGAAGTGTATTTAATTACGTCTTACTATAAATATGTTTGTACTATATGAATGAAAATAAGAGCAGAATGACAATGCAACACGTATAATATGTTGTATTCAATCCGAGATTACATCTCAAATGACAAAAAAAGTATTCAATTTACTTTCAGTTTTTAAAACTATTTATGCATTTCTGTATTTATACATTTATATATTATACATCATATTGAATGCGAATATATCTAGTAGAATCTATATAGCAACATATATAAATAACGCCGGATTCCTCTTGTCAACAATGATATCATTTTGAAAATGAACTTGGCCAGGCAAGAACGTCAATATACATGTATATATGGTTTACATGCATACACACATATATACATATTTATATAAGTATACATGTGTATATATATATATATATATATATATGCGCACACACACACAGACATATATAATTATGTGCGTGTCAGTGTGTGTGTTTTTACATTTATGTCAGTGCATGTATACCAGCATACACATAGACACACGTATACACATATATGTGCATGTGTATATGGTATAATTTTGTATATTAATAGTCACACACATACACCAGCATATATGTATTTACATACATACACAGGCACAAACGTACACAAGTGTGTGTGTGTGTGTGTGTGTGCAGGAATCTGTTTTCCTGTTTGTGTCAGCGGGTGTGTTTTGTATGTATACTAGTGAATAAATACGTGGTTTTGGTATTCATTTAGTCGGACTAAATGTGCGTGTGTATTTGTGTTTGTATGTAATTGGGAGTGTGTCTATGGTATAAAATGTTGCCGGAAAAAGTAGTTGAAGTGTAATATTAAAAAGAATTGAGTATAATATCAAAAGAATAAGTAAGAAAAACGCGACAAACTGGAGACAACATGAAGGAACAAAAACGAAAAGTAATCACAGTAACAAAAACCTTAGTCGTACGACGAATGTTGTAACATCAATAAGAGAAAAGCCGAAGCAAACATTCCAAATACAAAAGCGAAAATATCCAAAATAAAATGGTAAAAACAGAAATTTTGTCTGCGACTCCAGGAAAGTGAAAAAATAAAGAATAAAAACAGAATAGGTATGGTTTTGACTTTTTGTTCCGTTTCTTTTTATTGCGTCAAACCTTATACGTTGTAAACAACTTCCCATCCTCTTCGAAGAGCTGGGTGAAGATATTCGAAGAAACAGCGTAAAGAAGTGAAAAGTGTCTTACTTAGAACATTGGGAAATAACTGAAAATAGATTAAAGAATTTTAAGATGGAATAAATATTGAAAGCGAAATTAGAAAAAAAAAAAACGCTTTTTGAGTAAACAAGAACGAAACAAACCCCCCCCCCAAAAAAAAATGACCTAAAGAAAAAAAACAATGAAAATAACAAAACAAGACATGGATGTAACTGCTGATATAATCTTGAATTCGAAGTAATTAGACAAGAAAAGATTCAGGTGGGTTGCTGTGTAACTGAAATACAACCGTAATAAAGATCTACAGTCATATAAAAATACACACGTATACACACAGAAATATATATATATATATATATATATATATATATATATATATATATATATATATATATATATATATATATATATGTATGTATGTTAGCAGTTATGCATATTCAAAGGCACATGCGCGCATACTCATACATAGACGGACACACCATGAATGTACGTATATGCACGCACACACACGCACAGAGAGAGAGAAAGAAATCTGAGAATGTCAAAGTGATGATGTGAGGGAAGGGAAGGAAACAGACAGCATAACCACCACTCTGGTCAACTTTAAACCGAAGGAGAAGACCTGCAGCAAAATCTAAGGGCCTCCAGGAAGAGCCAAAGATGAAGACAAAAACAAGCGGAATGAGCTGAAGGTGACCGTTGGTCAAAAGTGAGCGCAAAGACAAAGGAAAGTAGAACTCATGAAAACAAATGTCCCGGGAAAAAGAAAACCCAAGTAATCTTAAAGTTCTTTATATACAGAATCTGCTGGCAGAGAGACAAGGGAACAGGCTGCGAGTTGCACATCCCAAGTAATGTAGGGGCGGTGCTCTTTTTTCCTCACTTCAGTCCCCAACAGAATTTCCCCCGAGGGTACAAGCACTTCGATCAGGATCGACAAGTGTACAGTATCGAATCATAACACATACCGTCTCCATCTTGGAAATATGTGGATGTTCCAATTACTGTTTCCAAAAACAAAGCAATACAGAGACACAGTGCGGACAGTAACAGCTAAATAGCGGACATCTTTTGAAATGATTCCAAGAAACGTAAGGAAGCTAACCTGATTATAACAAACCCTGTGTCAAAGAAACATGTACCAACACACAACATCACCACAAAAAGTGAAAGATCCAGGGCAGCGATAAAAGATGCCTCCACAAATATCAAACCAGAGGCCACCTAGGCCACCACATACACCTCACCATTGGCACTGCTGAATGCTAGAGGCCTTGTGACCAAAATGTGGGGAGGGGACCAGTCGATTATCTCGATCCCAGTAGTAACTGCTACTTAATTTATCGACCCCGATAGGATGAAAGGCAAAGTCGACTTCGGTGGAATTCGAACTCAGAACGTAGCGGCAGACGAAATACCGCTAAGCACTTCACCCGGCGCGCTAACGTTTCTGCCATCTCGCCACCTTACTAATATTACATATAAAGCAACTTTAAATGGCAATATGTACTACATGCTATCCACCGGATGCCTCACAATGATAGGAGAGTTATTGACCAACCAAGATGACAACCTTCTTCTAGGAAACTTCAAACTCACGAATGTCTAATGGCGTGAGAACCACCTTCTTCTAGTATGTCACTGCATGAGGAGAGGCAGGTAGAGTTTCTGCTTGACCTCACAATTATGCTTTACATGAAGCAAAACTCCTGCGACTCTGCTTCACAAATAACAAGGCGTTTTATCCGTAGTGTTGAAGTGATAATTTTCGCGGGTCATAACATAGTAGAATAAAACTGCAATAGCACCTGGAACAAAACTGGTCTCTATTCTTTTATTCTTTTACTTGTTTCAGTTATTTGACCGCGGCCATACTGGAGCGCATATCGTTACGATAGATATGACAATCAAACAAAATATATGCAGTAGGTCTGCTCCTGAGAGAATGTGAAACCGATAGAAAAACATAATTCTGAAGATAAAATAATAATGAGACGACCAACAAAAAATGCAAATCGTCTAAATGCGCCATTGAAGTATCCTATCTCAAAAGAACAGTTTGATATTGAAAGTGAACTCAAATACTCTAATTTAAAGAAGAGAGCAGAAAAAAGAAGCCCGAGCTGTAGAAAGTCTTCTATAGATTTGCGAAAGAGTCTGCTTCAGTACGGCACAAGGTAGAGCCATTGTTCGCAGAAAGTGTTTCACTGACTGTAGAATCCTCAAAGGACAAGTGAAATACTGAATATGCATTACAAAATTATTTTCGCATCTCCATTGGGATACTTTCAAATAAATATGCCGATCGAGTTCTTTGACACAATAACTCTACACAAAGGGATGGTAATTATCGATTATTTCAAAATGCATGAAACTGATGTAATATCAGACATAGTCTCTGATAGGTTCCCGGCAATCCTCCTACAAAATGCAAAGGGGTTTTAACAAGAACACTGTAGATGCCCTTTCAAAGCATCATTGCAAGTGTTAGACTTCCCCAAAGTTAGACGACCTAGAAATAAATTCAAAGAAAAACATCTGTCCTATCCATATAGGAGGAAGCAGAACAAATGATAAAAACGAAAGGCCTGACTCTTTAACATCCCATGCCAGCAGAGTCATGGAACGAATTGCCACGAGGAATTTGTTCCCTGACAAAAAAATGATTTTCTCCGACAAAAAACATGGCTTCTCTGGGAGAAGCTGTCTTATGCACTTATGATGCATTATGACCGGGTGTTGAAGCAACTTATGAATCGCTCAAACGTTGGTAAGATATATCTAGATATTGCAAAAGTTTTTGATGAGGTGGTTCATCGGATGACATGTCACAAGTTCCGGAGACTCGGCATAATTCGAATAGAGGGAGAGTGGTTACATGGCTTCTTAAAACGAAAAAGAAAAATTGAAGTCAGGCTGTTTCAGCTAAGGAGCCCTCTCCAAGAAGACATTAATTAACTGTGAGTAGATCACCTCAGGGAACTGTCTTGGAGCCCTCTCAGACATGTCGTCAGTTATACAGGCAGCCACTCTTAACCATCTGGATTGTTGATTTCAACTGTGGACACCCCATAGTTTCAATTTAATACGGAAGGCAGTTGCATCAATGAACCAGTTAATTTACTGGGAGAGACTGAAAATATTACGACTCTGCTCACTGGAGCGAAGATGGCAGCGATATGCAATGATATACGTATGGAAGGACTGGTAACAAATTTTAGCATCGAGAGTTATAATGGACTTCTAACAGGAGGCCACTGCACTATTTCAAAGGTCCCGCCCATTCTTTCAACAGTAATGACCAGGAACTGAAATAGCTGGGTTAATTTCAGGGTAAAAAAACTCAAACGACGGCAGTAATATTAAACTCCTAGGGCGGCGAGCTGGCAGAATGTTTAGCACGCCGGGCAAAATGCTTAGCGGTATTTCGTCAGCCGTTGCGTTCTGAGAGAAAATTCCGCCGAGGTCAACTTTGCTTTTCATCCTTTCGGGATCGATTAAATGAGTACCAGTCACGCACTGGGGTCGATCTAATTTGTCTGTCCTTGTTTGTTCCCTCTATGTTTAGCCCCCTCCCGGCAATAAAGAAATAAATATTAAACTCCTGAATGAATCAAACCCCAAGTACATAGGAGTGACCATTGAAAAGATAGTGATACTGGCAGTGCTCCAGCATGGCCACAGTCTCTAGGGTGAAATGCATAAAAGAATATATATAAGATCATGCATGTATATATATCTATATATCTCTACATATACACTTATAGATAAAGGCATATATATATATATATATATGTATATAAAGTTCAAAAAAGAAAAACGACAAAAAAAAGCAACAAAAACAACAACGCGAGAACGTGATACAGATTGTGTTACTAGACGCTCGGGAAAGAAAGAAAGAGAAGTTGACGTTTCGAGCGGAGATCTTCGTCGGAAACATAGGAAAGTCCAAAGAAGGGAAGACGGAGGAAGAAAAAATCGCCAACGATATCCACTAGGTTATATATATATATATATATATATATATATATATATATATATATATATATATATATATATATATATATAACAGGACACAGTCGTGTGTCGATAAGCCAGCTGGAGGAGATGTCCTCCTGGGGCTAAAAGCAACAGTAACATCCACCCCTAGGGGTCAGCCACACTTAAGTGGCAATATACTACACTTTATCGTGCAGTTACTGTTAATACTTCATTTAGAGAATTAACATTGCTTGTTTTCACCTTTTCAATATCAGTGAAGAATTTCACTGGAAAAGAAGATATAAGTTTGCCAGGTTTTTGTCTCTCTCACCAAGGTCATCAGCTGTCGGACGCCGACGAAGGGAAATAACCCTGAAATCCGGATACGTTCGTGCTGCAGATCGAGGTGAGAGGGATAACTTCCCTTGGCAAACAGGACACAGTCGTGTGTCGATAAGCCAGCTGGAGGAGATGTCCTCCTGGGGCTAAAAGCAACAGTAACATCCACCCCTAGGGGTCAGCCACACTTAAGTGGCAATATACTACACTTTATCGTGCAGTTACTGTTAATACTTCATTTAGAGAATTAACATTGCTTATATATATATATATATATATATATATATATATGTGTGTGTGTGTATATATATATAATTTGTGTATGCGTGTATACAGACACTTGCACAGACCTAGAGAAACACACCGATACACACACACACACACACACACACATATATATAGGACAGGATTCTTTCAGTTTCCATCTACCAAATCCACTCCTAAGGCTTTGGTCGGCTCGAGGCTATATAGTAGAAGACACTTATTCAAGTACTTAAACATTAGGAAGGATCTGGAATCATGTGGTTCGGAAGCAAATTTCTTACCACGCAGCCACGTTTATACCTATACATATATATATGAGTGTGTGTGTGTGTGTGTGTGTGTGTGTGTATGTGTCAGCGTAGGGTTATGTGTGCGAAAACATAGGTTTACGTGTTTTCTTGAAATAAGCTGCAATAAATATAAATTTAATGAAGTATTCAGAGGGCGCAAATCTCCCATCCATATTAGTCTATTCTAACAATCTGACTTTATTTACACCCATCCCCACCACACAAACACACAGACAGACACAGACAGACACAGACACACAAGCACAACTATTTTCAAATTTTATTTGTCTTGTGTCAACGGTTAGGTCAAAAACATTATAAAATAGAACCGAAAGTCACAAACTGTATTCACTATGAGTGCAAACAAATTCCACTTCATTTCTATATTAGGAAAATATCATTAATATCTGTCTTAAAACTTCTAATCTCAAGAATACACTTCGTAGGACTAAAATAATGTATAAATCTTAGAAGAATCATGGTGTTTGCCAAGTTGTGAATGTACTTAGCCAAGTGGAGGTACAGGTCATGTGTTACGTAATTAGTTGTCCAATTCTATTCGTTACTGGATCCCACTTCAACTGTTAACGGTTTGATAGATTTCAATTCTGGGTTTACTTGTGTATATATATAAACGCAAAGAAAACCATATAGGTGCGTATCCATGTTTGTGTAAATATGTGATTGTGTGTCCACGTAAATATAGGCATTTCTGTACGTATTTATGTCATTATTCAGTTTATTTCAAGATTTCTTGCCAATAGAGAAAGAATCGGTTTCTACCCTAGATCCAAGGCTTCTTTATTGGAATCTCAACTTCAACAGCAGGGTATTTTTGTTTGTATGTATGAATGCATGTATGTATGTGCAGATTTGTATGTTTTATGTATGTATTCTCATGCATATATTTACGGATCTAGACATACTCGTATATATTCTCTGACAACTGCTTATGATGTGGTTTTACAGACTATAAAGCTTTTCACGTTAGAATAAACATAAAACAATGTTTTATGGTGTATCTACTGTCATGTCTGTATATATATATATATATATATATATATATATATATATATATATATATATATATATATATATATATATATATATATATATATATATATATATATGTGTATATACATGCGTGTGTGTGGGTGTGTAAACACATACAAGCATAGACTCTCAGGAGCCACATGACCTGGTGGTTCGGCAACTAAGCTCTCGATGAGAAGTCTATTGTCTCGATTCCAAATCAAGGACACGAGTCGTGCCCTTAAGCAATTCAGTTGGTGATGTAAAGGATCAATAATGAGAAACTGACCAATCAGCGTTAAGTTAAAGCGGCAGCTTTAGCGAAAGTGTGTGTGTTTGTTGGGAGTGAAATTGATTTGGTGGGCACCTGTCCGGATCACAGCCCGTGGAATACAAACGGGAATCCTAGTCGTACGCTGTATTAATCTGATTCAGTTTGAACACTATGCTATGATGAAAATAATTACAAATATCAGTGAAATACTGAACCGGTTGCTTTATAATTCAATAAGTAAGCAGATCAAATGCCTGGAACTACCACACCCAATTTCGAAATCGATGGAGAATTCACGTATTCTTTTAATTTTCTGTAGAAATGGGAACGTAGCTAAGTCACAAAGTTATTAGTTAACGGATGTGAGGTCATATATTTTGCAGGTGATTACTCTCTGTCGGCGCTAAACGTGTTTATTTCAATAATGTTCCACTTACCTTTCGAGTAATGATACACACACACACAGATATATACATACATACATACAAACATATTACATACCTGCTATGTATATATGTATACAAGGTGCGGTGAATAAACTGTCGTCTAAATTACGCAAAAATGAATATAACACTAACATCTCATTTTAACAGACATATTTCCCAAAATTACATAAAAACATCTTGAAATATTAAAGAGTAAATTTATTCAATAAAATCGGCATTAGCGTCACTCACGGCCTCCAGACGACTTAAAAATCTCCTGCAACTCTTCTGGACGATCTCCTTGTTTAAGTTGGTGAAGGCTGCCATAATCCTTGTTTTCAGTTCATCTTTCGTGTTACAAGGAGTTTTCCTCGTCTCTCGCGTAACTCCGCCCCACACGTAATAATCAAGTTGGTTGTAGTCTGAAGAGTTAGGTCGCCAGATGTTAGGGGTGATGTGGTCGCAAAAATTGTCTGACAGCCTTAACTGGGTTCTCCTGCTTGTGTGGCATGGTGCAGAGTCCTGTTGCCGGACATAGGGTCTTCCAACAGTCACCCTCTTGACTCAGGGCAGCACTAACTCCACCAGGCACTTGATGTAGGTCTCTGTGTTTAGTATAAGGCAGCTTGGGAAGGTGAATGAAGGCAAACCGTTGCTATCAGTAGTGATCACTCCAATGACCATGATGCTGACAGGATGTATGATTTTTATGACTCTCGGTAAGTGCACTGTCCTCAGATTGACACCCAAGCACTCTGAACTGTTTGTAACGGAGCTTCTGGCGCGAATGCATGTTGTTTCCAAATTTCTGGCAGAGTGAATTGCGTCAGGGGGCTGTCTTTCTCACAGACGGTGCCCAACGAGTTCTAGTATACTGTGTAGTCCACAAACTCAAAAACAAAACAAAACGTACATACGCGAAATCAAAAATATAAAATGGCGACTATTTAACCATCGCATCCTACACACACACACACACACAACGCACACGCACGCACACACACACACAAAGATATATATCATACATAGCATATATATAACTATTCTTTTACTTGTTTCAGTCATTTGACTACGGCCATGCTGGAGCGCCGCCTTTAGTCGAACAAATCGACCTCAGAACTTATTCTTTGTGAGTCTTGTACTTATTCTATCGGTCACTTTGCCGAACCGCTAAGCAACGGGGAAGTAAATACTGCAACACCGGTTGTCAAGCGATGGTAGGGGGACAAACACAGACACACAGATATATATATATATATATATATATATATATATATATATATATATATATATATATATATATATATATATATATATATATATATATATATATGCGACGGGCTTCTTTCAGTTTCCGTCTGCCAAATCCACTCACAAGGCCTTTTGTTAGCCCGAGGCCATAGTAGAAGACACTTGCCCAAGGTGCCACGCAGTGGGACTGAACCCGGAACCACGTGGTTGGGCAGTAGGCTTCTTAACACACAGCCGCTCCTGCAACTATATCTATAAATGTATGTATCTATTATGTACATGTATATATATATATATATATATATATATATATATATATATATATATATATAGGATGTATATATATACACACACACTCATACCCACTAACACACATACACATATATATATATACATACATACATACTTACCTACAAAATTGCATGAATACATACATACATACATATATACATTTGTTTGTTTCTTCAGGTTTCATTTATTGGAATGTAGACATAAAGAAACACCGCCTCTAAAGGTTTTTATCGACCACATCAACCTCAACATTTATATCAGTTTCATACTTATTTAAACAAGTTTGTTTCTCGAAATGCTGGTGCAATGAAATGTAACTCCGTGCACCGTTATTACACGAACTGACAAATACACACAACGACACACAAACCTACCTACACGTGTATTCATTTTTTATGATTCTCATGCACAACTCAGCAAATTGCGCGCGGCAAGCTTCTTCCATCCGTTTCGGCTGGTTGCTGCTCTTGCACAAAATGCCGACTGTCTTCGGGTTTCCTTGAAATGTCCGCTGCCAAGTGACCTTCGACCTGCACCTTTCACACCTGAGAATCCCTTCATTTGTGACATGATCTCGTTTGCTGACACTCGGGGTCATTCCGAGATACCTTTGTCAAAATACATTTAGTTCTCTATCCGTCCCTACTGAGCTCTTCCTAATCTCGCTGGCATAGATTGCTGAGGATAAAACGATGGAGTTATATATATATCCACACATACACAATTGTTGTTTGTCAAATTCCACTAAATCCATTGCTGAATCTAGGGCTACAGTAGAACATAACCGTCCAAGATACTTCGCAGTAGATTCCAACCGGAATGGTGTGGTTGCAAAACAAACTTTTTAACTACACAATCATGCTGACTAAATTGGATATTTCTGGAATGTGTTCTATATTAGATGTGCGCATTACTGAGCAAAATAACTTCATCAAAAGTCGTGAGACTGTATAAAAATAAAATCGAACAGACTCGTTATAAAAAAAACTATTATCAGCTTCTTGATTTCTGTCAGTGATGCCACCCGGCAAAATTTCAAATAAAATTGATGTTCTTTAGTGATATGAATAACTTTAGCGAGATAGAAACGTTTCTATTCTGACAAATTACCATTTTCTTTTATTTCTTAGAGCTAAATTAATTAATTCAGATGTCACAAAATTTTGACATTTATGTATAAATTATTGATTTAAAAAATATTTCCTCATATTAATAATGTAAAGTGTTATCCGAATCGCAGAAGTCCATAAGAACAGAAGTAAATATTTTATCACTTGTTGCATTTGGACTTGAGGCTGGGGTTATTTTATAGCTAAGGTCATTTCATTACAGCACTTCCATTTTATTTACAGCTAGCTTACATCCGTTGTACAAGTTTAATTTGCGTAATATTATTGGAGATGGAATCGGTATACCTGAGTCTATATCATGAATTACCATAGGAGTGAAAAAATAAAGTGCAGTTTGCCAGGGTATGTTTTAGATAATGCTTAACCACACTTTCTAGAGATTTTTTTCTTTAAATATACAAGTAAAATCTCTCTGAATATATATATTTACATATGCGATCATATAATGTGGATCCGTCAAAATAATGTAAGAAACATTTATTAATCTTCTGCATCACCTCGTCGATACTGCTTCTGCTTATTCTCTTAAAAAAAACTTGTTTTCGTTATGATGTAATATAAATAATATATTGCAAACAAACCTTATCAAATGTCTCTCTAACGACATATTTACGCGTAGAATATTCCATTATATTCAAAGTGATGTATATACTACCTGGAATTGCTGTAATGAAATGACCCAAGTTAAAAAGCAACCCACGCAAAAAAATGCTTAGTACTGCCCTTTTGGAGTTTTACGATTCGGATAAAAAGTACCCTGCATTATAATCGGATGATTTACAAAAAACAAACAAACAAACGACGAAAAATAAAAGCAAAAACCGTATGCATAATTTTTCAAAATTTGGGGACATCTGAATCAATGAATTTAGCTCTAAGTAATAAAAGAATATGCTAATTTGTCAGAACAGAAGCGTTTCCACCTCGCGAATGTTAATATTATAGATATCACTAAAGAACATCATTTTTATTTGAAATTTCGGCGGGTGGCATCATTCAGAGAGATCTAGATGTCGATAACTGGTGTTGTGATAAGTCTATTCCGTTTTTATTTTTGTATAATCTCACTATTTCTGATAAAGATATTCTGCTCAATTCATTATTATCTGAATAGAGACCCCCAGTTCTTTCTTTCTTCCTGAACAGCTGTTTAACTCTGAATTTTTCATAGAGGTTTCTTTTCACACACAAGACTTCAATGGCTGCTTGTTATGCTAATCACGATTGATTTCCTACCGATGCTGTTAGATTTGCATTGCCTTTCAGACGCAGCAATCATTAATAGTTTTCACTCGTTTTCCTCCCCCTGGCATGGTCTCCGTGTTTTTCTTTGCTTCACACTGTATGACTACTTCCTACAGATTCGATGACTTTTCCTTTTGACTCGATGCATTGCGATAGATTGTTTTCACCGTTGCCTATTCACCAATCTTTGCATGCACACATCCATTAATGTGATTAGCTCTTCATTTCTGTATTGGATTAATATTCTGCGATAACTGAAAGCCGTGAACGATTTAGGATACATCCATGCATACATTTTCATATCAACATATTGGATTCATTTATTACTGCTATAAACTGTTATAATATTACAGAGAGTAACATTTGGTAGCAGATGCAGTGCCGTACTGATATTTTAAATAAGAGTATCTAGCAGCTTTGGCATGGCCAACTCGGCAATAACATAACTTACGTTTGCTTAGAAGTACAACAGTAACAATTTTAAATTTGTATGCTGGCCAAATCTTAAATGTGCTGCGTGGCTATATGTATGATTTTCTAAGCGTCTACGTATATTTTAGAAATATTTATTCATGGAAGCATCCTTTGTAAAAAGATAAAGTCAAACGAGTTCTACACGCAAATGAAGACTGCGAAGACCTGAATTTATGAGTTAGTTTTAGTATAGAAAACAGGGAGAGTGTTTAGCAGAATGTGATAGAAGACGAGCATTGCCAAATATCTTTCTGTGTTGAGCTCAGTCAAGCTGAAAGGTTTCCATCAAAAATATTTGGAATAACACAAGGTTCTCGTACTGTCAGTGAATGAGTGTATATATATATATATATATATATATATATATATATATATATATATATGCGTATATCTGCTTATGTATGGAAATTGCTGCCAAATATTCAGGCTCTAATCATTGCAGGGGTCAGGAACAAGAACGCCGCAGCTAACCAACGGTTCATTGTGCTACTCCTTCAGGACATTGAATCTCTTCTAAGATTCTTTCATTTTAAAAATATTTGTGGCCCATTGATCATTTCGTGATTTTTAGACAACCTTTTGTGTCTTGATTTGCTTCACTTTTTTGGTTACATAATCATAGCGAGTGACGGCATTACAGATGCGGAACACGGTGTATATCTACCTCCTTATTTCCACTTTTTTTATGTTTATCGTCTCCATCTTGACACGTTTATTACTAGCAAACCTTCTGTCAAGTTTATAAAATCTACAAGACTCTAATTATTTATTTTAATTTTAAATTGCATATTTTGATCAGTAGTGTTACGTAATGTATATTCATTTATAATATACTAAAACTCAATATTTCTGTTGCATCTGGAGTGAAAGTATAACAAAATGTAGAAACATGTATATATATAACTATGTATGATTGGTTGTCTATACGTGTGTATGCAAGTGTATTGGCTTGTAACATCGTGTTTGTTGCACTTGCTTCAACGCTATCCTCATCGTTTCAACGTTACATCACTCTGTCATCAGAATTGTTACTGTGGTTATAATCCTTACATTTACTTTTGATACTCACCTTCCTCTATAATCCAATCTACTAGGTAATAATTTAGTCTATCATCAGATAGTTCTATCATCAGATAGTTCTATTTTCTTCTTATTGTACTGTTATGCCATCCTGTCTGATTCCATCCACTCCATAAAAATTTAGCATTTCCTGGTACCGCTAAAATTTTGTGTTTCATTGAGACACTTGTTAAGGCCTATCATTCTCACAGCCGTCAAAATTTTAGAGAGCAGAAAATAGCTACGAGATGCTCTGCACACACCTATATCAGCAAAAGAACCTCAGGACGTACAACAACTCCAAGATGCTAGAATATTTTCTGGGAAAAAGAGTAAATTATCGGTAGGGAAAGATCAGGGTTCAACTTATTAGTAAAACGTACTGAAGTCGATTTGTTCGAGAAAACTCTTCAAAGTGGTACCTCAGCTTGGAACATCAGCATGGTACCTTCGCTTCGTACCTCAGCATGGCTGTAGTCTGACGATTGAAACACGATATAGAACAAAATAATAAAAAGATATGCAAAAGGCTGTTATGTATAAAAACTTGAGTGCATGTGAGGGTGACGGCGGAAAACGGTGTGTCAAGTTGAGATCGTTTACGTCAAAAGATACACAATGTGTTCGACAAATAGCGATCGATAAAATTAATAATTCACTGAAATTTGGTCGGCTGAAAAAAACACCTCCTCTGCATTGCTCCAGCATGGTCGTAGTCCATTAACTAAAACTAGTAAAGGAACAGAAGAATAAATAAATGCATATATCAAATATATTTGCGCGAGCTTTCTACACAGAAAACATAACCCCACCCAAAAAAGAAAATCGATAAATCTAACTGAAGTAATTAATTTATGTAATTATAATACTTCATACGTTAGCTCAGGTTAAAAATCTAATTAATTTACATCACGATTTATAATTATTTAATTTAAATGATCGTTAAAGTGATGTACCCATTGCTAATCACTTTTTGGAACGATAATAAAGCCAAGGATGTCAACCATTTTGGTAGCACTTCCACAAAAACAAAACAAAACGCAAACAAACGAAAAACAATCTCAACAACAAATGGACAAACAGACTTCTCTTACAGGTTGTATTTAATAATTCTTGGAATAATTTCGAAATGAATTGGCAGTTCCAGTGAATTTATGCGTTTATATAATTTTTCCAAGACAACCTTCGTCTCCTCGTAGTTAGTGTTTTATTCTAAATTTTGTTTTAGAATATTTAACTTCTATTTATTTATGTTAAATGTAATAGCTGTCTTATTTACAGTTGGCAGTTATAATAATCAATACCGTTTGTATACACATAGATACACGCGCCCACACACGTGAATGCATATATATATATTTATATATCATTTCTTTAAAATTTGCGTTCTTTTGTGACAGCGTGATGCCTACTTGTTCGGGTGTTGCATTCATGGTGGTGAGACAAGGGTTCGGTTCTAATGTCACCCGGTCTGGGTGACATGTGTTCTTGGGCACCGGCGTGCCAAAGGACAGACCCAATGTTTCCTCGATGCGTAGTAAAAGACAAATAAAAGATGCTGGGATGCTGGGGGTAGGATTTGCATTCGGAACTAGTATAACCCTCGCCAGAAAGAACTGGTCCAAAAAAACCCCACGAGTTGCCACCTGAGTGGTGCAAAGGTGTCATCCACCAGGAGTAAGGATTCACCTACAAATGGTAGATAAATGCAGCGATGCATACTACTACTATTACTATTGATATACAGTATAGGGAGTAAAACTACTAAGTACTGAGGTAACCATATCACTATGCTGAGAGCGGGTGGAATTAGATACTATACGGGAAGCTCTAGACACCAGAGTAAGAATCGCATATTTAAATGCACACACAAGATAAACTTATATCCAACGAGAAGAACTTAGGCGAGGTGTGCGAAAGCGCACGGGTCGCATAGTGAATGGGGAAAGCTTGGTCTACAATGTTTGCAGTTGTGTATGCTTATCAAGAGCAGGGCGCATTAGCCACCAACGGAGCTGCAAATGCAAAATATAAGTTAGTCTTAGAGCGCACGCTGTTCTTGAAGGTTAGCAATGGTCTTCCTCGGTCATTAGTGGACGGCCATCACATCATGTATGTATGTATGGATAGATGTATGTATGGATGGATGTGTACATCTATGCACACGGGTGTCCATATATGTGTACGTATAGCTAAGTATATTTACATCGGTAGGCAACGACATTATCCTATCCGACGTTTTTGAAATCAACATTCTACATGCTGTTACATATAATTTAATGTACTTCGAGTTGTCCCCATAAAAAAATTACACACGCACACACACACACACACACACACACACACACACACACACACACACACACACACACACACACACACACACACACACGTGTATATATAACCCAAAGACTGACGGTGAATTTAAAGGTTCTGTATGTTCTGGTTCCTTCAGGGTGTAAAATTTGTTAATTTTATTGACAACATGGAGTTTAATGAATGACCATAAAATAGTAAGTGCAATTCAACTATGGTTTTATAGTAGTGTACATTTGGGAACGATCTTATAGAACGAAATCGTTATTACGAATTCTTTGCTCGGATTGAAAAATATATATGTTTAAATTATATTTATATAAAACAGAGGTTAATGTGTACGCGACTGGATATTAACTAGAAGTAAAAGAAGCAGAAGAAATCGAATAAAAAATTGAAGAGGTTGAAGACAGAGACAAAAATTTGATGAAGCAGACGATAATGACCAACAACAAGATGAAAAAGATGCAGAAGATACAATATAGAAATGATGAGACGGTGAAGAAGAGAGAAGGTGAAGAAGAAGAAAATGGCTGATGTAATTTAAGATGGCGGTGTCGAGAGTTTGCTAATGAATATCTCAAAGAAAGTCTCGACTTAAACAGATAGTTTTCAATTGTGAAATATTTTGGCAGGAATACTTAAGAAGTGTGTTTTTATATAATTTAGCTGAAATCACTGAAGCGTTATTTGTAAACAAAACTTAATAACAGATTAAGACATATATTCAAAAGGTTATGTTATGCAAGAGAAAGCGAACAGACCAATGTTGCTGTGCAAAGCTTTTGGTATTCAAACAAGTATTCATATATGAACTAGACCAGAATCATACAAAATCGCATACACCCACACAGGCACAAAGTCACACATATATGAATACGAATATGACCATATATATATATATATATATATATATATATATATATATATGGAGAAAGATATAGATAGGTAGACATATAGAGACATATAAATCTTCGCTCACATATACAAACCGTCACATACACATGCATATATTTACTTTCATTTGAATATATGAATGTTTGCCGCTTGATTACCCTTTCTAAAGGAGAAAATAATTACGAGATATGATAGACTAAAACCTATCAGCTGGAGGCCAAACGTGGCTGCAGTCATGAGTGAAACGAGTAACAAAATACAACATAAGTACTCGTATGCAGAAGACCAAACATGCACATATATACGTGTTTGTATATATATATATATATATATATATATATATATATATATATATATATATATATATATAGAGAGAGAGAGAGAGAGAGAGAGAGATACATACATGTACACAGACATTATCATTTAATAAGGGTTTGATTCGCCTTCATGTAACTTAAGGTTTCGTAGTCTCGCCACACACACCTTGTTCATATGACTTGTGCCGACGAATAGTAGAAATGAATAAGCTGAAGACGGCTACTGGAGATTCAGCAGTTATTGGCCAATGTGGGTCACATGGTGTTGTTAGTATCTGAATTGACATGTCAGCGACATCCAATAAAAATCACCAGCTGTATTTCTCGAAATGAGTGGTTATTAAATTATAATGTATGTAACGCCTACCAAACATGTTGAGTGGTTCTTCCTTTAGTTCATACACTCACTCCCCCATTCACTTATCCATCCATCATCGATCCATCCGCCCGTCCGTCCGTCCGTCCGGCCATCCCTCCATCCAAACGGCCGTCCGTCCGTTCACCCGTCCATCCATCCATTCATCCATCCATCGATTTGTTTGTGAATGACCTTAAGATTTATGCTAAAGATGTTAACAATACAAACAAACAGCTGGAATTAATAACAGCGTTTTCAGCTGACATAAGAATGGAATTTGGCCAGAAGAAATGTTCTTATTTAATTATTGAACGGGAAGAATTAAACTCTAAGACACAAAACCTGTGTTTTAATGGTCTCACTATCTTTCCTGTCCCACACAAAGAATGCTGATAGTACATTGACCTTGATGAAAATGTGACGTACTAAATTACTGTGAATAAAGATAGAGTGACCCAAGAATATTACACACAGACACGCAAATACGTACTTACACACATACATGCATGCATGCATATATATATATATATATATATATATATTGGTTATGAAAAGTAATGGTGTCAATAAGACCCAAAGGTGTTAGGTAATGCTGAGTAAGTGCTATGGATAGACCATAGTTAAGCTCCTGGTTCGATAATGATACGAATGAGGAGTCCAGCGTAGGTCATATATCAGCATGTGTATATATAAAAAAAATTACAGAATGAGATAAAAATCCAAGGCTGTGAAAGATTTCAGAATATTTATAAATAGGTCTTACAGCTGTTTCCGGGATATTTTATATATATCTTCATCGAAGACGGTGTGAGATAATGGTTAAGCAATAGTTATTCTAGATAAGATATGAAATAGAGAGAAGTGGAGGAATGAAAATAGACGTGATACGATGGGCTTGTTACAGTTCCCGTGTACTAAATCCACACACAAGGATTTAGTCAGTGTGAGGCTATATTAGAAGACACTTGCCCAACGTGCCAGGCAGTGGGACTGAACCCGAAACTATGTGATTGGGAAGCAAGCTTCTTACCACACAGCCACCTCTGTGCCTGTGCTGAGAATTTGTGGTTCGGTTACAATTTTTTGTATTATAACTCCTTAACTTACGAGATTCCGTCACTAGTTGGAAGTATCTAAACACAGAGATCTTTGGCTTCCTGGCTTTTAAATGCTTCCAGCTGATCAGACAAGACTTCCATACATCTATCCTTCTGTTACCTACTGAGATACCCAATTTCCATACACATTCCAATACCCAATATCAACCACCTTCTGTAATGTATTGTGCCAACAATCTTGTTTTGCAGTAATTTCATATCGTGGGGAATTGCAACTACGTTTCGTGGTTCGCTGCCTCAACAGCCCCTTTATAGGACCCAGTGGCTAAGGAAATCATCAGGAGGAACAACGTCCGGTTTCGGCCCATACTCCTCTAACGTTTTCGACGGTTCGCGCCCGCCCAGCTTTCGGAGGTGTCTTCATTCTCTGATGAGTGCATTTTTTTTACCTTTTTCTTTGGCTTTTTGTTCTTTGGTTCCTTCAATGCAGTGTCAATGAATGTCATCGGGCGAATGACCACCCCTGCCAAATTTTCCCCGAAATATTCACCGGCAGGCTCCAGTAGACAGCGCCAGCTAATGTCACGTGACATAATCTAAGCTTCAACTGACCAATGGAGGGGAAGGTAGTTTTGGCCCGTGCCCTCCCGAGACCTACCTTCCAACGGAATTGTGTTAGTTTCAGCTCCTACAGCCAGAGCCGACTAGCTGTCTTGTGCTACAAGCCAAATATCCGTTTGTGTTGAACAGGTCGTCCATTCTGTAGCGTTTCATGTCAGCGATTGCAATCTATGGTCTCCAACTGTATGGTTTGTTTCAATGTTGGTTTCACTAACTTTAAATTTCTTCATAATTCCGTACGTAATGATCCGGCAATGAGTGCCATTCCCTTATAAAAGCGTAAATTTCTTTGGATGTCGGACCGCTTGCATCCCATCTTCGTGAAGAATTCAATGGTGATACGTTGGTTCTGCTTGGAAACCATCATGTCTCTGCAATGAAGAACAAGAAAATCTAACTATGGAGTGAGAGTTATATTACCATCACGTGCAATTTGAACCCAAGCGTGCACACACGCACATACACAAATGCATATATAAATGAATATACATACATACATATCTATCTATCTATCTGTCTGTCTCTATATATACATGCATTTATAAGTGTAAATGACTGACATATTGCAACGATCGAACGCTGATTAATGTCTGTCATTGAAAAGTAAAGAATACACTATATATATATATATATATATATATATATATATATATATATATATATATATATATATATATATATATATATATATATATTTATATATATATATATAAAACATATCTGCCAATTTCAGCTGAAGTAATCATTTCAATTAAATGATGCTTACTCAATCTCAAATAACAATGGGAAATGCATTTCCATAAAACAAGACGCATACACAGATGAAAAACTAATATGTATTTATATACATAAAACAATTCAAAAATATATTCAAAATATATATTTGGATTATTAATTTATTAAAATTGAACATAGAAAAATTTAGAATAATCTTATACAGAACTTAAATGCATAAAAATATTTGTTCACTAAAATAACTGATATATTTGAAATATTTTACTAAAAATATTTTCATACGATTTTACTGAAAAATTCGGGAATATTACTAATACAAATCAAACTACATTATAAACTTGACAATACTTCTTTCTATGGATTTTCATTGTTCAGAAACAAAATTATGCAAACGGATTCTATAATATTCAGAATTTGCAATTCCAAAAAGATAGCTTTATAATAAAACGAAACAGACAATAATTTGAACAGTAATATCAGTATTATTAAGAGTAAAGAAACTCGGTATCCATAACAATTTATCGTTTAGATTATATGTGTATAAGGGTTAGCAAAAGTTCAACCCGAAACAATGTGGTTGGGAAGCAGACATCTTCCCACGCAGCAAAGCCAATATGTATCTATCTATCTATCTATCTATCTATCTATCTATCTATCTATCTATCTATCTATCTATTGTTAAACTAAATAGACATTACAAATTACGATAAAATCTTTCGGATAAAATGCAGTGTGTGAGCCGTAGTCGTTGTAGCTCCATAGCATTTATACGTAGATCACGCCACGCAGCTCTGTGTCACGAAGGCAGACGGTCCGACAATTCAGTGCAATGCACCGATATATCTTCACCGTTCTGCTATGTGAAGAAATGCTGGACATTTTCCTTCCTCAAAGCAATTTCACTGTATTCTTTCTGTGGCTTTTTCAAAATGCTACAAATCTTGTCGACAGAGATCACCACCAGTTTCCTAGGATACGGTTTAGTCGCATGGAATATACCGTGAATGCCTGATCATATGGCAGTTATTCCATTGCTCGGTCTATTCCTGTAAGCTGTGCAGGGGAGACAGTTGTGGATAAGGTCAGAGCGCGGTATTTGCACTTGCTCTTCTACTCCTACCTAATCTCTACTTATACCTACGTGTGTGTGTGTGTGCGCGCGCGCGTGTACGTGTGTATGCGTGGTGTGTGTGTGTGTGGTTGTCTGTCTGTTTACGTGTGCCTATGTGTGTCCGTGCCCGGCCGCGCCTGCTCGTGGATGTGTACTGGAATTGTTGGTGGCTATCCATATAATAACCTGTTTGTTCGTTCGCCCGTTACGCATTAGTTAATTAGAGAGATGGAGGTGGAATGTGAGTGAGTGTGTGTGTGTGTGTGTGAGAGAGAGAGAGAGAGAAGGTGGAGTGAAGAAAGAAGAGAGAAAGAAGTAGAAAATGTTTATCAATATTAATACACTTAAGCCGAATGGTCACGTGGTCAGAGGAAGGTGAAGGCGAAGGATGAAAGCAAAAAAGGGAGAGAGAACTGTTGACGACGTGCGGTGTGGTGGGGGAAGGAATACTTATTACAGGATTAAAAAGTTAGCTGAAAGGAAAGGTAAATAAAGCTGAACAAGGGAGGCAACTATATTGAGAGAGAGAGAGAGAGAGAGAGAGAGACAGACAGATAGCGGTGGTGGTGGTGGTGGTGTGTTGATTTTATAGAGACCTTTCATGCGCATAAGTGCAATTATTTATCGTCTGTCCGCTTAAAAAATTGATATTTGTTTATAAGGGTTAATTTAACCTAAACTCTAAATTCACAAGGAACACGGCTGTCTGTCTGTCTGTCTGTCTGTCTGTCTGTCTCTCTCTCTCTCTCTCTCTCTCTCTCTCTCTCTCTATATATATATATATATATATATATATATATTTATATTTATATATATATATATATATATATATATATATTTATATTTATATATATATATATATATATATATATATATATATATATATATATATATATATATATATATATATATTTATATATATATATATATTTATATATATATATATATATTTATATATATATATATATATATTTATATATATATATATATATATTTATATATATATATATATATATATATATATATATATTTATATATATATATATATATATTTATATATATATATATATATATTTATATATATATATATATTTATATATATATATATATATATATATATATATATATATATATATATATATATATATATATATATATATATTTATATATATATATATTTATATATATATATATATT
>NC_142934.1:88821109-88829169 GCF_046866305.1 Octopus bimaculoides | reverse complement strand
AAAGGGATACAGATGAAGACTGTGCTATTATACATACATACATACATACATACATACATACATAGATACATACATACATAGATACATACATACATACCTTTTATCTTTCACTTGTTTTAGACATTAGAACTTTTAGTCGAATGAATCGACCCCGGGATGTATTTTATAAAGCCTGGTTTCTAGGGCACTTACAATAACAGGAAAAGTTCTCACTTTAAGATGCAACATCTTTTGTATTTCAATTTATTATTATTATTATTATTATTATTATTATTATTATCATTATTATTATTATTATTATTATTATTATTATTATTATTATTATTATTATTATTATTATTATTATTATTATTGTTGTTAAAGCGGCGATTTGGGAAAATCGTTAGCACGCCGGGCGAAATGCTTAGCTGTATTTCGCCCGTCGCTACATTCTGAGGTCAAATTCAGCCGAGGTCGACTTTGTCTTTCATTCTTTTAGGGTCAAGAAATTAAGTACCAGTCAGATACTGGGGTCGATGTAATCGACTATCATCCTCCCCACGAATTCCAGGCCATGTGCCTATAGCAGAAAGGATTATTATTATTATTATTATTATTATTATTATTATTATTATTATTATTATTATAAAGGCATCAAGCTGTCAGAATCGTTAGCATGCTGGAGAAAATGCTTGGCGACATTTCGTCGAGAACGACCTTTCCTTTCATCCTTTCAGGGTGGATAAAATAAGCACCACTTGAGTACTGATGCCGATGCAATCATCTTGCCCCTTGCACCAAACTTTAGGGTTTATGCCTATAGTAGAAAGGATTATTATTGTTGTTGTTGTTGGTGGTGGTGGCGGCGGCAGTGCTGCTGCTGTTGTTATTCTGCTTTGTATCGCAAGAATCTTTCTTAGGATTCTGACAAAATATACGATGGCACTATTCTGCAGAATGACGTTGCTAATCTCAATTACAATATCCGTCAGCCTCTACCGCAGCGATTTGGATGTTTGTACCAATTCCACCCATAACCGCAGGTGAAGTTGTCCCCTTTGTCTCCCTCACTCTCTTGATAACTCCTGCCCGGCCCTGGTAGTTTTTATTCTCCCCAATTACTTTGGTATTATTAGTAGTACCATTATTATTGTATTTAGCAGTATTTCTTCCGACACTTTATGTTCGAAATTCAGACCCCCCTCCTGGGTCAACTTTGACTTTCATCCATCCAAGGCCGATAAACTTGAAATACAAATCGAGTACTATTCTTTTAGGCACCAGGCCCGAAATTTTGGGAGAGGCGGAGTCAGTCGATTAGATCGACCCCTGTACGCGACTGGTACTTAATTTATCGACTCCCGAAAAGATGAATGGCAAAGTCGACCTCGGCGGAATTTGATCTCAGAACATAAAGACAGACGAAATACTGCTAAGCATTTCGCCCGGCGTGCTAACGTTTCTGCCTGCTCACCACCTTGTACGGATCGAGTACTGAGTGGATTTTTCCGGCTCTTGAGTCAAAAAAGAAGCAATTGTAATCATATCGGGTTTTGTTACGTCTTCGCAAGTCTCAGGTTGAAATATCATCAAAATCCTTGAATGCTTAGAAGGTCGATAAATTATAGTACCACTCAAGTTCCGGTGTGAATATAATTGGCTCTCCCCTCCCATCAAAACCGCTGGCCTTGTGCATAAATTAGAAACGATTTACCGTTTTACATTGACAGAAATGTCAGACTAACTCTGGTTAAATGCTAAGTGGCATTTCTTCCGATTCTTTACGCTCTGAGTTCAAATTCCACCGAGGGTAACTATGCTTTTCATCTTTTCGGGCTCGATAAAGCAAAGAACTAGTCATGTGCGGGCGTCGATGTATTCGACTGACGCACTCCCATCAAATTCCTTGGCCTTGACCCGAAATTACAAAGACTTCTTTACTATAGAAGCAGAATTGATCGTGGTTCGGAAAAAATGCTTAGCGGCATTATCTTCTGGCTTTTTTGTTTTGAGTTGAAATTTCGCTGAAGTAATCTCTACCTTTCATCCTATGGATGAAATAGATAGCAGTTGAGAACCGGAGTCGATTTAATCCACTAGCTTATTTCCTTCGAAAATTTCAGGCCTTGTGCCTTTAGTAGATAGAATTATTATTATTGTTGCCTGCGTCTTTTGTTCAGTTTCAATAGTCAGAATCTCATAAAAGCCAAAGTGTCCTTTGGAATTTTGTCGATCTCTATTAATTTCTGAGTAGAATTTATCCTTTGTAAAATCCATTCAAATTTTCAATCTAAAATGTCAATGCTATTTTTCACTGTTGCTGTTCCGGTTAAGATAAATACACACACAAGCAACATTCTTGCCCATAAAATTTTCAGGTGGACAAATATAAACGTATACACTCACATATTTTATTATTCACATACAAACACTACAATTTCAACACTCAAGACCACACACATACAGGCATTCACCTACACACATTCATTCAGATGTACAACTGCATACACACACACACACACGCACACACACACACACACACACACACACACACACACACACACACACACACACACACACACACACACACACACACACACAACACACATTACTTCCGTGCATAAAACTATTATGTTTTAATTTATTCGTATTGAGGAGTGACACAATGAATTATGAATCATAGAGTTAAATTATTTTTGGCAAATGGCAATATAATCATGGGCAATTGGAAAAGCAGATAATGGTTTTGAAACCCCAGTGTATGAAATAGCAAACTGATAAAAAAAAAATAATAATAAAAGGAATGAATGTAAAGTGGGAATTATCAACGTATTTTGTAGAAATGTAATGCGACGATTTGAAATTGACTTTTATTACGTTGCAAACTCAGAAAATTGTTTTAGTTAGAAGAAAGAAATGAAAATATTTTGAACTTTCTGGCCTCACTTGACATTTTAAATATAATATAATATCAAAATAGTTATCAGCCACAAAAGAAATTTTACTGTGCAGTAATGGCGACGAAAATAACTTAGAGTCGAAATAAAGTGAGAAAGAAAAACGAAAAAAAAAAAAGACAAAAAGCAGAAAACGAAAACAGAATGGTAATTGTAATTGAAGCAATAAATGTAGTACTGATGTTAATGAAGTATTTTTATCGATGTTAAGGTAGCATTTCAATTGGGCTAACGTTAATTGTTGATTATAAGCTTAGAAAACGTTGTGGTTCATGTAAAGTTAAATATCTAAATGTTTAAAATTTTGTGCATGGAGTGTCTGTTTACTATTATAAATAGTCGTGTTGCAAGTGACTGAGAACAAGAGAGCAGGCAATACAGTTATAAAGTGAATCAGTTCCACACTAAGCGGTTGTACTTAGGTGGTAAAATGATACACTACCACCATCAGACAGATTTCTAACAAGCAATGTCCTAGTGTCCTGAAGAAAACGAATGACGCTTTTGCTAATATAGTTCTAAGTAAACGTGGTCTGGAATGAGACGTGTATATCTTTCCGGGTGGAATAATCTTGACAATAACTCTACTCAATTAATGCAGGGTTTGATATTAACAGCAACAAAGGCGGTGAGCTGGCAGAATCGTTAGCACGCCGGGCGAAATGCTTAGCGGTATTCTGCCTGTCTTTATGTTCTGAGTTCGAATTCCGCCGAGGTCCACTTTGCCATTCATCCTTTCGGAGGTCGATAAATTAAGTCCCAGTTATGCACTAGGGTTGACCTAATCTACTGGCCCCTCCCCCAAAATTTCCGGCCATGTGCCTAGAGTAGAAAAGGATATTAACAGCAACAAAAACGACAAATAAATTATTAATTGAAATATCTCTGTACTCTTTTGTACCAATGTTATCTCATACTATCAAGAGTGCACAGATTTTATATATAACACAATATATTTCATTCACTCTGCTCATTGAGGTCAGAGGATATTTGATATTGAAAGAGAATACATCAAAATAGTTGATATATTTAGAACTATTGGTCTATTTCCAGAAACCAGTTTAATAATTGTTTCTAAATTATGGACAGACCAATTAAAAAGTTTTGCAGTATTTCAATAAACACTGGTTTTATTAAAAACGAAGAATGTCACAAACACTTTTCATTGTTATATTAAAACTGTGAACACAGGCAAACGTTTAGATTCTTTTTTATTGATTCATAATACTGTTTCGTGCTTTAGTGAAGTGTGAGAAATCTAGAACAGAACAATAACGAGGAAATAATTTAAATGACCGTTCTGTCCATTTTAAGTGCTTACTGCTTTCTATAGACTTCGGGTTTATGAGTGCAGATCTAAATTCGGTTCTGAATTGTGTAATTGCCTGTTCAATTCTAGAGCGTGGCAGGTATTGCTGAATTCCATAGGCTGCGAATGAAATTTAGTTGATGAAAACTGTAGAGAAGCAGTATATACATATATATATATATATATATATATATATATATATATATATACATATCTCTCTTAAGAAATAAAGCTCAAAATCGATGCATTGAAGATACTTTATTGCAGCAACAATTATAATAGCAGAAACAACAATAAGCCAACCTATGCACATTTCAATAGAGTATCCAGGATAAATAAACCACATCATAAAATGTCTCATAAAATATTATAACATATTATAACATATTACAAATTATAAATTACCGGATACTCCATCTCTTCAGGGTCGCATTATTGCCATCACCAACACTACTATTATTAGCAAAACACATGTATCAAAGAGGGTGAAAGAATATATATATATATATATATATATATATATATATATATATATATATATATATATATATATATATATATATATATATATATATATCAATGATTTATAAGGTATCCTGCGTTGCCCGGTATAACTCCCAATGGCGTAGTCGTTCAATTGAACCGAAAATCTTCCGTCAAACATGACTACAGAAGTAACAATTTAAACTTGGTGGCCCTGAAGAGGTCCTTGACTCGTTCACTCTTAGAAGTCCCGGTGGTATAGCTGTCCGCAAAGACGATTTCGATTAGAGGTGATGGCCCTCAAGAAGTCCCTCACACCACTTTAGTGTGTCGTATTTGCTTTGCTTGTTATTTGAGATTGTAACCTAGAAAAGCATGTAAAAGTCGGTGGCCACAAAAACGGCCTTGTCAATTTCACGCTGGAATGTCAAAAAATGTGTAAATAAGATGTAGAGAAAAGTATATTAATTAAGTTAAGACTACGGATCATCGACGGCAAAGCGTGATAACAACAAATTAATATGGAAAACAGAGACATTGAACATTTATAACGTATAGCAAAAACAACCCCAGAGACGTACGTGGTAATGTCAAAAGGAGAAAATTAGCACACGGATACAGAAAATGTAATCACTTTTACAAAAAAGCAGGGATTACTTGTTGGCGGATAGGGTGCCTACAACATTTCCTTATAGACTATAGTTTGAGTTTTCTCGTGAGGTGCAAACGCAAATAGAATATGTCGGCTCCCCACTCGAGAGCCGCCAACATATAGATGACCATGGGAGAAGTACGGTTCTTCTAAATTAAGCCCTACGGCCGTCCGCGCATGACCGTGTGATTTGTTAATCGGCATGGCAAAACTGAACAGGAGAGGGAATTGCAACTTTCTGAATGTGAAAGGAATGTCTTTACCGGATGGAATGAGAGGTATTGTTAATATAATGACAGAATCCCCCTTACCACATCCTGTAAGCATTGTTGCCTCAATAACACGAGCCATCGCCTTTTGGACGACCAGACGCTTTCTAAATTTCTGAGGAGCAAGAAATTTGGTAGCAATCCGGGAGGGTCTAGGGAGTTAAGAAATTCTGTGGGGTAATTAACAACCCACATACAGTAGGCGTTAAAATTTACAACTGGGTTAAATCGCACTTTTTTTGGTTAGGAGTGTGAACTGACGCCAAATTTCAAGGGAAAGAAATAACTGCCTTAATAACGCTCATAACGCTCTTCCACAGAAAGGAACACAGAAAGAAACAAGGAGAGAAAAAAAGAATGTGTAGTGGCTAGCGATCTATCATGGCGAATGAAATTCTTATATATATATATATATATATATATATATATATATATATATATATATATATAATTGCAGCGTGGAAGGTGTTTATAAGCCATTTAAAATAACACACAAAATCCGTTAGATTCACTTCAACATTTAAATTTAATTTGTCAAAATATTTTCGTCGCTTTGAGACCGCGTCCTGTTCACTGACAAAATTCTGTGCTGCATCATATATATATATATATATATATATATATATATATATATATATATATATATATATATATATATATATATATATTATATACACGGTGGTACAGGCTTCTTTCAGTTTCCATCTACCAAACCAATTCACCAGACTTTAGCCGCCCCAAGGCTGTAGTAGAAGGTAACTATGGGAACTAAACCCGAAACCATGTGGTTCGGAAGCAAGCTTTTCTTTTTCCACGCAGCATACCTGCTACTATATGCACGCACACACATACACACACACGTATATATTTATATATAATTAAAGATAAAATCATTATAAATATTTTATCAACTAGCGGGCATGCAATAAAATATTATAAGTAACAATTAATACAAATGCATAATCTTCTTTGTTCACTTTCCTCGCTTTCAACCATCGCTATAGGAGTACATGGCTAGTTTTTGGAACCATTTCGCGTCTCTATCTATCATATGGTGTTATATACTAGTGCCCTTATTATAATTATATTTATATGATTATATATTTCTCTTAATTTATACCTATCCGGTTTTTATTGCATACTGGCTACTTGATCAAATCTTTATAATGATCTTATCCTTAATTATACATAAATATAAATTACTCCAACCATTATATTCACTACGGTATTATTTTTGGTCGTAAACACTTGTGGTTGAGGTGAATAAATTAGATTTAACTCCTATATACGTGTGAATATGTGTATATATGAGTGTGGATATTAATATTCATATGGATATATATATATATATATATATATATATATATATATATATATATATATATATATATATATATGAGTATGTGTGTGTGTGTTTGTGCGTGCATTGTGTTTGTATGCGTGTGTAGAAATAAAAATTGATGCCTCACTAGATACCTTCAAATTGATCAGCTTTTTCTTCCTTACCTTTGCTACTGCTCCAAGCTTGACGCGTTGTACATAATTTGAGTCCCTTCGTTGAAATTCTTATTTAAATGCAACTTCAAGAAAAATTATACAGAAATGAAGAAAAGATACTGCTTAGAGCTTGCATCAATGCGGTACTTTCTATTTTTTGCATCCAATTTATAACGTTATTTTTTACCAAACCAATTTTCTGCTATCATATCACAAAACGAACTTAATCGCATTTAGTTTAGTCAAAAAATTAGATTAGCTAGTGGGCTTTGACATGGTCACGGAAAATAAAGGTTGAACTTAACAATGTCATTCGCCACTATCGTAGGGTATCGGACATGTGTATATAATCATAAATTCAAATTCGAGAAGTAAATACAGGTTCATTATTTCAATATGATTTCTATATGATTACACCCGTTTCGTAATTTTCTCCAGGCACTATTATTAATTTCAGCATTTTAAATTATACATGCGTACAATTTACATCTAGCAATACGCTTGTAGATACATACATACATATTGTATGTATATATTAATCTTTTTTGCCCCTTTTAATTGCTTAGGTCCACAGACTGGGGCCATGCTGGAGCACTACCTCCAGGACTTATTATTATTTTTGTACCCTAATACATATTCCATCAGTGTCTTTTCCGGAACCGCTAAGTTACGAGGACGTAAACACTCCAGCATCGGTTGGGAGACAGACAGAAGCACACACACAAACACACCCGCACACGCGAAGACACCCACCCGTGGACACACACACCCATGGACACACACACACACGCACACGCCCCCACACATATACGACAGGCTTCTTTCAGTTTCCGTCTACCAAATCCTTTCACAAGTCTTTGGTCAGCTCGAGACTATAGTCACAAGCCCAAAGCGCCACGCATTAGAACCGAACC
>NC_142934.1:88808609-88813609 GCF_046866305.1 Octopus bimaculoides | reverse complement strand
ATATGTCTAACACACTGACTTATGGACATATGAGAATGTAATTGTAATAGTAACATAATAAAAAATCATTTTTATTCTTTAGTTGTTCTGTATATACATATACGTGTATGTGCGTATCTGCACTCACACACGTATGTATATATATGTATATATGTATATTCATATATATATTTGTGTGTGTATATATATATATATATATATATATATATATGTCTCTTAAAAGATAGAGCTCAAAATCGATGCATTGAAGATACTTTATTGCAGCAACAATTATAATAGCAGAAACATATATACATACATATACACACACACACACACACATATATATATACATATACACACATATATATATATGTACATATTCATATGTATATATATATATATATATATATATATATATATGTATATATATATATATATATATATATATATATATATATATATATATATATATATATATATATATATATATGAATTTAAATAGAATCCCACGATGTGAGGAAGTTATTAGAAAGTAGAAACAATCGTTCTATGTCTACGAGATACACACACACACACATACGTACATATTTACATATAGATATATATATATATATTCGTATATATGTACACACACACATATCTATATCTATCTATCTATCTATCTATCTATCTATCTATCTATATATATAGCATCATTGTACCTGTGTATGTGTACATATATAGATTAATGTGCTTATTAGTGAAGTATAGTCTTGTATAAAAATGTTATTATATATAACTCTATCCATTTCTCTGCTATTTGGTACCTCTATCTCTCTCTTTCCTTACTCAGTCTCTCTCTCTCTTGCTGTGTTTCCCCCTTTCCATCATATCTTTTCTCACATCTATTTCGAAAGAAAGCGAATGTAGGAGAAAGTTTGAACACGGTGAGATGATAGCGATTGTAAGAACGAGAGATGTGCCTTTATGTAAAAGTGTGTGAACAGTTAGACACCGATTGTGTCGGAAAAGGAAATGGGGAGAAATGACAAGAAACGTGACAAGAAAGAGAATAATGTATCGCGTAGATAATGGTACAAGATTGAAAAGTAAGACTACAACAATGGAAATACGAAAGAAAAACAAAGGAATATGAAATGCGCACATACAAACATGTATGAGAGAAGAGAGGAGATTGATAGAACGTAGCAAAGTATAATTATAGCTATGCTTATTTCTTTCTCTCTCTACATATATATGATATGCATGTATATATATATATATATATATATATATATATATATATATATGTGTGTGTGTATATATATATATGTGTGTATATATATATATGTGTGTATATATATATATGTATATATATATATATATATATATATATATATATATATGTATATATATATATATATATGTATATATATATATATATATATATATATATATATATATATATATATATAAATGCATGTTTATATATATATATATATATATATATATATATATATATATATATATATATATATATATATTTATATATATATATATGTATGTATGTATGTATACGTGGCACTCAGTCGGTTGCCACGACGAGGGTCTCAGTTGATCCGATCAATGGAACAGCCTGCTCGTGAAATTAACGTGCAAATGGCTGAGTACTCCACAGAGACGTGTACCCTTAACGTAGTTCTCGGGGAGATTCAGCGTGACACAAAGTGTGGAAAGGGTGTCCCTTTGAAATACAGGTGCAAGAGAAACAGGAAGAAAGAGTGAGAGAAATTTGCGGTGAAAGAGTACAACTGGGTATATACATATATATATATATATATAAGAGAATATACGAAAAAACAACAACAGACGAGGACAGGTGGTGTAAATAACAAAAGGATGGATTAGTATGACGCTCGGGAATACGGAAGGTCTTTGACGTTTCGAGCTACGCTCTTCAACAGAAAGAATACGGAGACAAGGAGAAAAACACGGAGAAAAAAATTTGAATAGTGTCCAGTCAACGGTCAATCATAATAATGGCTGATCATAACAATGGCTGACCGGAAGTTAGAAATTCTTTTTTCAGGAGAGCTAAGAAAAGGGGGAGATAACAAACGGTGATCGAAGAACGAGGGGCTGTGTGTGGGAGATAGAATGCTGGTGATCTTGACGTATGTAGTGTGAAACTGGGGAAGGGAGAAAGCACTTGGTCAGTTGTAGTGTGATGCGAGGGTATTGGTGTGGTGTGATGTGAGGGTGTTGGGAGGTGGGGAAGGCATGGGTGGATTGTGGGTTAGGCTGAGGGTGGGGTAGAGGTAGGGGTCTGTGGGTAGGGGTGGGCGGTGGGTGTAAGGAATTGGATGGGGTGGAGTGGGAAGGTAGAGTAGGAGTGTGTTGGGGTGTGGTGGGATGAGCTTATGAGGGGGTGTTGACGATGAAGGGGGAAGGGGAAGGTGGATGTAAGAGAGGGGGAAGAGGGGGAAGAGGGGGAAGAGGGGGAAGATGGGGAAGATGGGTATGGGAGGGGAGAGAAAGAGAGGACAGAGGGTGGGTATAAGAGAGGGAAGGTGGATTGAGAGAGGGGGAAGGTGGGTATGGGGGAAGAAACAGAGGAAGAGAAAGAGAGTGAGAGAGAAGAGAGTGAGAGAGAAGAGAGTGAGAGAGAACAGAGTGGGAGAGAGGGAAGAGGGGTATGGGGGAGAGAAAGAGAGAAAGAGAAAGAGAGTGAGCGAGAGGGAAAGAGAGAAGAGAGTGAGAGAGTAAGGGTGAGAGAGTAAGGGTGAGAGAGTAAGAGAGTAAGAATGTAGAGAGTAAGAGTGAGAGAGAGTGAGAGAGAGGGAAAGAGAGAAGAGAGTGAGAGAGTAAAGGTGAGAAAGTAAGAGAGTAAGAGTGTAGAGAGTAAGAGTGAGAGAGGGGGGAGTACGAGAGAAGAGAGTGAGAGAGAGTAAGAGAGAGGAGAGAATAAGAGAGAGGAGAGAAAGAGTAGGGGTGAAGAGAAGTGAGAATGAAGAGAAGTAGGAAGAGAAGTTGGAGTGAAGAGAAGTAGGAGTGAAGAGAAGTAGGAAGAGAAGTGGGAAGAGAAGTAGGAGTGGAGAGAAGTAGGAATGAAGAGAAGTAGGAAGAGAAGTAGGAGTGAAGAGAGGTGAAGAGACGTACAAAGAAGTAGGAGTCGGAGCAGGAGGGGAGGTGGGGGAGGGGAGAGATGGGTGGTAGGAGGGAGGGTGGGGGAGAGAGACAGGGGGAGGGGGTTAGATGAAGAGGGGAGGGGAGTTGAGCCCATGTGGCGCAAAGGAGCGGAGGGAGAAGACCAATCCCTGTTCACGGCGCAAACGGAAGTCCGGATGGCCCCTGTGCATGGACAATCCAAACACAGACAGGTGTTGCTGCAGAGCGGAAGTGGCGTGACACCGGGGTGTCATTACCAACGTTGATGTCTCGGATATATATATATATAATATAAGAACCAGGTACTGCAATACCGTAGGGTTCAGAGGACTACAGCTCTTCAATGCTCTAGCAAAACAATTGAGAAACTTACACGATATAGATGCGAAAGTTTTCAAAAAGAGACTGGACACTCTCCTATCTACAATACCAGACGACCCAATGGGCCCTCGACAATTTTGATTGGATCGCATCAGGCTGAGGAGAGGAACCATGGAATGAGCGTGGAAAGGGTACAAAGTAAAGAGTGAGAAAAATCATGATGGGGCTCCAGTATGACGACAACCACCTGGCTGAAACACATAAAAGAATATATATATATATATATATATATATATATATATATATATATATATATATATATATATACAGTTTCCCTCGACTCAGTTTTAATTCCAAGCGTTGGTCGATACGTGCCTTCAACAAAACAACACTTGCTAAGACGGGTCATATCGGTATTGAACCCTTGAATCGTAGTTGGGAAGTGAATTCCATATCTATTCGGTCATACAGTGATGCATACATACATACGTGCTTACACACGCATTCACGGACATATGCAAACACACACACATACACACACACATGTACATATATGCATATATATACATAAATACGATTATATATATATATATATATATATATATATATATATATATATATATATATATATATTACATACAAAATTAAGAGGAATGACCACCAAAAGTGGACTCCTATATGCTAGACATAGATACCAAATCACCTAACCACCAAGAGTATGTTCTCAAGAAAACATTTCAGCAAGACACCACTTTGGTGGTCATTCCTCTTAATTTTGTATGTAATATAATTTTAACCTTCGGATTTTTTAAAATATACTAGGCCACTGGTTTTAATTGTTTAATATCAATTTCTACCCTCATCATTAAATTATATATATATATATGGATAATAATAAATGGAGCAAAACGCATGTCTATAAAATTTCCGTTAATTCCTACACATGTTTCGAAATAAATAAGAACACTTTCACAAAGAAGAAAGAGCTGTTGGGGGTTCCTCATTTATTTCTCTTCAGGGAGTTCATAATAAAACATGTATTAGCAAGACAAAAACGAAATGATGGGGTAACTTGCGAGCAGAGATGTTACATGGTCAGTGACTGTTAGAAGGCTTGTTTACATAGAAATAATAAGGGGTCAACGATATTATTCCATGGGCTTTAGGAGTAAGAACGCTTGTTTACATAGAGATATGACGGGAGGGTGTTATTGACGTGATGCTAAAGGGTTAAACTAGAGAATTAATTAAATAGGGGGAGATAAATATGTTGTGGTTCTGTTAAATTAGAGAGAGTTAATTGCTGAATCAAAAAAAGGGGGAACCAAGGTAGTACATCATATGTGGGAATCTATCTATCTATCTATCTATCTATCTATCTATCTATCTATCTATTATCTGGCTACCACTGGCCCCAGATCTTAATATTATTCAACATTTATGGTGCATTTTAGAAAACAAGTAAGGAGTCGATATTCTCCACCATCATAACTACAAGAAACGGAGACAGTTTAAGCTGAAGGATGGACAAAAATTTCTTTGCATAAAAT
>NC_142934.1:88781109-88803609 GCF_046866305.1 Octopus bimaculoides | reverse complement strand
TAATTTGGAACCAAGTTCTTTTGATCGAGACCTTTCTACGGCCTCGTTTTTATAACATGAATGACAGACTGAATGCAATGAGAATGAATAAATGATGTAATGCAGTCCTAGATTGCTCGGAGTTCAAATAATTTAGTATTTAATTATGTTAAAACCGCAGATAGATATGATAAATGGAGAACAGCGGAGAAATGTCAAGATAGCATGAAAATAGTCACCGACATCATCAGAAATATAAAAATATGGAGCATATACAATGTTTAGGCAAAACGCATTGCTTTATTCACAAACGTGATATTGCAGAAGCTATAAACTTCTCAGTTTTGATAAACGTTGCTCACAATATTTGCAATTATATACATAGGCACGTATAGGTGTTAGTATAAGCGAATTTTGTTATTTCGCTAAGTACAAAAATAACATGCTGAGTAGTATCAGTTCGATTATTTGATTGGTTATCGGCTGCAGAACTTATCCACAAGTCACCGGACGAATAGATGAGAGGCGTTTCGTGTAAAATGTGACTGAATTAAAAATAAAAAAAAGCAGGGAAATAAGAGCAAATTGTAATTTGGATAATTCTACAACAAATAATTTTAGTTTTCTTACATGCAAACTGAAAGTCTGACAGTTTTTACATATGTATGAATGTATGTCTTTATACATGAATATATGCATACATTAATACATACATGCATACATATATACAGAGATATATACATGCATACAGACGTACACACATATATATGTTGAGAAAAAAAGTCGTCAGAATTTTGGAAAAAAATCTTTTTATTTCATTATTATTATTAACGCTTTCGTTCATTTCTTGAACTTGAATAAAATTTTGTGAATGTAGAAACATGTTGTTCCTTTATATAAAACAGATGTTTTTGGGGGTTTTCGTTTAGAAGACGAGAACATAGTTTTTGTTTTTGGGGTGAGGTTCCATGACAATGAAGATAGATAGTAATATAGGTTGCTGATAGACATATAAATAGATAGATAGATGGATGGATAGATAGTTATATAGATAGTGAAACCGATACATAGATAGGTAGAGAGAGGGAGACAGAGAAGGAGGCTCTATCTGTCTATCTTCTATCTATCTATCTCCATTGTCATGGAATTTCACCCCAAAAAACAAAAACAATGTTCTCTTCTTCTAAAAACCCCGCCCACAAAAAAAAAAAAAAACATCCGTTTTATATAAATGAACGAGATGTTTGTACATTCACAAAATTTTGTTTGACAAGTTCAAGAAACCAACGGCATCACTAATAATAATGATGAAATAAAAAGATTTGTTTTTCCAAAATTCTGACAACTTTTTTTCTCAATATTCAATTTCGGTACACCACACTATACATATGCATGCATGCATGCATGTATGCATGCATGTATGTATGTATGTATGTATGTATGTATGTATATCAAATCAAAAAAGGCAACACGGATTTTAAAGGTTATTGCAGTACGCACGTTTCATGCTTCTCCATTTATTTGAGTAATGCGAGCATTACATTAAATGCAAAATGCAGAGCAATCTTCAGCTGCACAAAAATATAGAAAATTACTGCAGAATGGACATATTACTATTGTGGCAACATTTAAAATCTAAGTGGGAAGAAGAATACATAAAAATCCATCTTGACATAGCCATATATATGTGTGTTAGCTGAAAAAAGATCTGGAGTTGAATTTGTTATCTTGGGGTTGGAAAGCGAGTGTCTTCGAAATGGTTATTGGAGATGTTCTTCTGTATATGTGTGTGTATGAATCTGTATGTGAGTGTATATATGTGTGTGCTGTGAGTTTCTAAACAAAGGAAAGGAAAGAAATGAAGAGAGATAGAAAAAGAGGAAGAGAGTTGATTTTCACCAACCAAACTCTTTTCATTATTGTTACTAAAATAACTGGAAAAATTCACTTAAACAGCTGACAAACAGCACACTACTCACATACACATACACGCGCGCGTATACGCAATACTCTCACACATGTGTACCCTTCAATATACACATATTCACATTTAAAAGACTAGCGAAATAATTCCATAGATTCTATTTTCTCCAGCTGGGCAACATGACAACTACAAAAAACAAAAGAACAGGGCAGTCGCGCAATAACTGAAATAATTTTATTGGAATTGATTAAAAATGTTTGACCTTTTTGGCCTATCATCAATTTCAGCCATCGCAGAAAAATATTCTTTTTTTCTTTGTTTCATTAATTTAATCTTTCTTTCTTTCACTTTTCCTTCTTTCTTCCTTTCGTTTTCTTTGTTTAAAACACAATACGCACACATACTTATAAGCACATACACACACACATATATACACACAGACATACAGATTCAAAATGAAAAAGAACAGATCCAATATCTATTCCTAAAACACTCTTTTTCAAAACCCAAACATATTCAGCTCCAGATTTGTTTTAACCTGCTCACAGATATATACAAAGTATGAATATTCTATAGAAATAGTTATTCATGATTAATCCCTAAAAGGGACAAAAGCGATAAATAAATAATTCTTATCTTCAAATCCCGAACTCCTCAGTTTTGTCGAGATAGGCATGCATATATATATATATATATATATATATATATATATATATATATATATATATATATGTATGTATATTTATATATGTATATGTATGTATGCATATGTATGTATATTTATATATGTATATGTATGTATGTATATTTATATATGTATGTATATTTATATATGTATGTATATTTATATATGTATATATATTTATATATGTATATATATATATATATATATATGTGTGTATATATATATATATATATATATATATATATATATATATATATATATATATATATATATACATGTATGAGTTGGTGTATGTATGTAAATACCCATGCACATACAAACACTCACTCACACACACATATACATACATATAAATACATATATATACATGTATATATATATATATATATATATATATATATATATATATATATATATATATATATATATATATATTTATTTATTTATTTATTTTTTATTTATGTGTTTCAGCCAAGTGGCTGCGGTCATGCTGGTGCACCAGCGTGATTTTCACGTTCCTTGCATGGCTCTTCTCCCCCACCTGACATGGTCCAATCAAGAGTTTTGATGGCACATCTGGTGTATAAGAGAATTTGACATAGCTGCCCTAAACTGCGTCTCATTACGAGCCATTGGTTCGTCTGGTATCGTGGAGAGGAAAGCGTCAAGTTCTGTCTTGAAGACCTCCGCATCCATGTCTTGCATGTCTCTCAAATGTTTTGGCAGGGCATTGAAGATCTGAGGCCCTCTGAAACCGAGGCTGCTGCAGTATCTCGTTCTTGTGTGAGATGCAGTGGACGGTACCTTTGGCACCATGCAGTGGCGACCCGTGCGGGCATTCCTGTAGTACTTGATGCCAAAGTTTGGCATCAGTCCTTCCAGTATTTTCCATATGTATATTATTACATATCTCTCCCGCCTGCGCTCCAGGGAGTAGAGACCTAGTGCCTTCAGTCGCTCCCTGTAGTTCATCTGTTGGACTGTGGCGATCTTTTTTGTATAGTGCCGCTGAATTGCCTCGAGTTTTGCTGTCCGCTTAACACTGTGTGGTGACCACAACTGAGAGCAATAGTCTAGGCGGCTCAGAACAAATGTCTTCCACAGAGTCAACATGACTTTTTGATCCCTTGTACGGAATGTCCTCAGTATCCACCCTGCCAGTTGTCTGCACTTTGCTGTCAACTTGACAATGTGCATGTGAAATGATGCATCACTACACATGTTGATGCCCAGATCTCTTACTGTTTGTGGTTCTGGGATTGCAGTACCTCCAGGCCCTGTGTATGCCAGTTGGGAGGTACTTGTGGTCTTGTAGCGCAGTACTTGAAATTTTTTTGTATTGAACTGCATATTATTTTGCTCTGCCCACTCATATATTGCATTTAGGTCATTCTGCAGGCTTACAATATCATCAGGATTCTTTATTGCCTGAGATATCTTTGTGTCATCAGCATAGCTAGTGACAGTGGCTCTCCGAGTGACCGTGGGCATGTCCAGAAGGGCCACCATGAACAGTAGTGGCCCCAGAACAGTTCCTTGTATATGTATGTATGTATGTGATTATTCGGTTTATTTCAAGATTTCTTGCCAATAGAGTAAGAACCGGTTTCTAACCTAGATCCAAGGTTCCTTCGTTGGAATTTCAACATCAGCAACAGGGTATTTTTGTTTGTATGTATGTATGTATGTATGTATGTACGTGAAGATTTTGTATGTTTTATGTATGTATTCTCATGGATATAGTTGCATATCTAGACATACTCATATATACTTAAATGATAAGCTTCTGGAAAGTTTTACAGATTTTTACAGTTCCAGTGATGGGTTGGATCTGTAGTCTTCGAATCAGCTTTCTCTTTTCTGGTTTTGAGAAACCTAACTTCTCAAGATTGGTATTTAGGCAAGGCGTAACATCTTCCAGTGCCCCAATAATTACAGGTATAAACTGGAACTTGTAATCTGGATAGAGTAACTGCAGATATCTTAATAGTTCAGCATAAGTGTTCTCTTTTTCATTGATCTTCAGCTTTATGTTAGCATCCCTTCAGCAGCTAATTTCTGCAACTGTACAAAGTTTCTCTTCTCTATCCCAAATCATTATATCAGGTGTGTTGAGCTTACATTTTAACGAGATTTTCTCTGGGACATTCCAACAGTACTCCTTTTTATTATGAGTGGCCATAGCTTCTACCATACTGCGGGTTCTTATTTCATTGTCCTCGGGATTATCCTTCCGACGGATTTCATCACAGAGTGTCCCAGTTACAACATCACGTCTCATCGATAGATAATACCGTGATGACATTTTCAGACAACTGCTTATGATGTGTGTGATATCTTCGCTGTTAATTTGACAAAGTCTTCGGTGATTGTCATATTTTGCTGCTTATTCTTCATCTCTATCCCTTTTGTGCATGTGTTACTTGGTTGACATTTCCTGTTCCTGGATTGCAAACGCATACCTTTCAAAGTGGGAGGTAGTGACTCGGTTATTGGTCCATGATAGACTGCTTTGATGATTACTGTTACTGTCATCTCGAAGCTTTCTATTAACATATACATGCATTGTCCTCTGCTCATAGAGGCTCATCCTTTCATCTAATAATATGTTGCAGTAGAGCCATGCGACCTCTTTGTGCATGTACTTAAGGTTATCAGACAAAGAATACTGCTCAAGATGTCTTCCAAGTCTTCTAATGTTATCAGCCTCGTGTATGCTAGCTTGGTCAAGGGATGCACTTCAACACATGGTGGTTAAAGGATGTTGCCGTAGGGATCTGGTACGACATTCAAAGGAATTTTGGATCGATGTTAAGCCTCTGCCGCCTTGCTTTCGTTTTAGGTAGAGGCGATCTACGTCACTGTTTATGTGGAAATTGTGTGTACTTGTTAGTATTTTCCGGGTTTTCACATCAACAGCTCCGATCTCATCAAACGTCTAATCAAGCAGACCATATTTTGTAATGAGTACTGGCACTATAAACACATTGTGGGCCACTGTTTTATTGAATGCATAGAGTTCTGTGGTCCAAATGTCATTTATTCCGGTTGGAATATGTATGTATGTATGGATGGATGAATAGATGGAAGAAAAATTTAAATTAGTAATAAGTAAATTTAAGATGTTTCCTTCCAAACAATTAGTTGTAGCTGTTGTAGAAAAACAAGTTTATCTCTTGATTGTTACTTTATCTGAATATTACATGCAGCTGTTGCGACTGTCGAACTATTAATTTGAAGCTACACTTATAACATATTGCGCTACTCACTCTCATGTGTGAAATAATGTCCAGCATTGATTAGATTTATGCTGATGAGACCTGAAAGCAGCTAATTATGAATACATTAGTAAAGACCTGAAATAATAAGCATAGCTATTAAATTGATACTACAGACGCCATATATTGTTTGAAGTGGATATTTTCAGATCAAATATTCAGAAAGCGTTAATAATGGAATAATAGTTTAAATATCCAAAACTTTAATATCCTGGAGTTATTTAAAATCCAAAAATAACAACAAACTAAAATTTCAACAGAAATCATTAAAAGATATTTATTGAAACGCTCGAATATTCAATAATACAGGTATTAATATTCCGTGATAATTTTGAAATATAAATTGCTCTAACTTTTTTTTTTGTCATAAAGTTCCATTCTCTCTTACTGTCAGTGTTGTCAATGTTACGATGAAATTTCGGCCAACAAATTTATTAATCTGTAACCGATACTTCATATTAATGTTAGCAATAAAGACGTATGCAAAATATGTATCGAAAATAATTCAACTATATTTGGATGAATCTAAGCTTCTGCTGTAGTTATCTGAATTAACCTGCTGAGCATATAGTTTATTCCTACACTGAACACGTCTCTCAGAGATTTTATGTCGTTTTAAACCAATATGAAAGGGATCCAACCACATGGTTCCGGGTTCAGTCCCACTGCATGACAGCTTGGGCAATTGTCTTCTACTATAGTCTCGGGCCGACCAAAGCCTTGTGAGTGGATTTGGTAGACGGAAACTGAAAGAAGCCCGTCGTATATATATATATATGTGTGTGTTTGTGTGTCTGCGTTTGTCCCTCTAACATCGCTTGACAACTGATGGTGGTGTGTTTACGTCCCCGTAACTTAGCGGTTCGGCAAAGGAGACCGATAGAATAAGTACTAGGCTTCCAAAGAATAAGTCCTGGGGTCGATTTGCTCGACTAAAGGCGGTGCTCCAGCATGGCCGCAGTCAAATGATTGAAACAAGTAAAAGAGTAAAAGAGTATATATATATATATATATATACGACGGGCTTCTTCGACCCACAATCTTTTGGTCGGTCCGAGGCCATAGTTGTAGACACCTGCCCACGTTGTCACGCAGTAGACCGAACCCGGGACCATATGTTTGGCAAGTATATTTCTTATCACACAGCCAAGGCTTAATTTCATTTATGCAAAAACATCAATACTTCAAACTGCGTTGTCGATTCTTTGTAAATGACGTTGCACGCATTTAGACTATAAAGTGTTTTAAAGAATCTCTGCAGCTATGAATAAAACACTTAGTCACTTAATAATATACTTCTTCCTTATATTTACGTTGAGCATCTTAAAATTGAACTGATAATTATACAGTAACCTTTTAGAGAGGAATCGCATCGCGTCATTGATAATTACTACTGTAATCTTGGAATGGTAATAGGATTTTATGGACGTGTCTGTTTACGTAACATTGCTATTCACCTAATTGCCATTGTTTTAAGAATAACTGAGGAAGATTTGAATAGGTTTTGAATAGGATATGGAATTTCGCGTATCTATTTTCATCTGCCTGTTTATCTATCTATCTATCTATCTATCTATCTATCTATCTAATTGTCTGTCTGTCTGTCTGTCTGTCTGTGTATGTATGTATGTATGTATGTATGTGTGTGTGTGTGTGTATCTATCTATCTATCTATCTATCTATCTATCTATCTATCTATCTTTCAATCTATCTCGAGTCTATCGTGAATATTGTTCCGCCACCTTTGTTTAAACGGGAAGGGAAAACAGTTTTTGTAACACTGATAGCTATGGCAAAAGAATGCGTGTGGTGGACGCGTTTGAAAGGTCTACAAACAAACACTTTCCTCTCTGGTCAGTCCCTCGTCAACTTTTTCAAGTACCACTTGAAAAGGAGGATGAGGATAGAGAGGAAAGTGTTGTCGAATGAAAGTTTCAATAAAAAATGGGTAAATGTGGCAAGAATGGTAAGAATGAAAGACGACACCATTTTAAGCATAGACTTGTAACAAAAAGAGACAAAAAGCGAGAAGGTACTTACTTTCATGTACCTTTAAAAAAAGGAGCCTGAGGTGACCGTGGTCTTTTCCGTAGGCTTTTCTCTCCACGGGTAAACCTAATCTGTTCCCCGTTTTTTTTTACATTGATCGCCGCCCCCCGTTTTTTCCCTGCGATCCCTTTTGATCAAAATTATCACCCCCCAAAGAAAAGCTCTACATTGTAATTTGTCCATTTTCTGTATTTAGCCCTGTGTGGCTATAATAAAAAGATGTCTGTCTGTCTGTCTGTCTGTCTGTCTGTCTGTCTGTCTGTCTGTCCGTCCGTCCGTCCGTCCGTCCGTCCAGCTCGCTTGCAAGTTATATATGGCCATAACTTTTGTTCGTGAAAGGATCTCATTTCCCATCAGATCAATAATATACAAAAGGCAAAGTTAATAAAACAACGTCTGAATATTTCGTCTTTCCATAGAATAAATCTGAATTCTTCAATATACATACATACATACATAGACAAACACACAAGCACACACAAATACACACACGCACATGCACATTCACACTCTCTCTCACACACACACGCACATACAGACACACATATATACATACATACTTATATATGTATAAATATGAATTTATAATTGGATAAAAAAATAAAAAATTACATATGCATCTATCTTTCTGTGTAATTTTCTATATTCATGTATAAAGTTACACACACACACACACACTCTCTCTCTCTCACACACTCTCTCTCTCACACCCTCTCACACACTCTCTCTCTCACTCTCTCTCTCTCTCTCTCATACGCATACACATTTATATATGTCCTATTTATATATGTATACATACGCTTGTATATATATGTACATTGGTCCTCATATTATTGTTGCCATCGTTTTGGCACTAGTTTCCGTCTTTGCAATCAAAGGCGTCATAAATCTATGCATATATCAACTTCATCGACAGCCTCATCTCTAATATAAACACCAAAACATAATAAAAATAATAACTACGATTAAAATAGTCAAGATAAAATAGTGATGATAGTAAATGCCACAGTAGCAACGCTATCGATGACTGCAGCATTGCTGCTTCCATAGTGCTTGTGGAGACGGGTACGTAGGTATCGTCGCATGAGTTGCCATATTGGAAACAATTGTAGGGAAACATTACTATCAATGAAGCTGGCGCCAAAATAGTTCATCTATTGTCTTTTAATCTATTCATGCTTTAGATACGGTTGAACAGATATAAAAGACATGCATGAAGATTTGGAGGTCTTTTTAAACAGGAAATATTGCCTTCCAAGCGCCTTTTGTGTATGCAACAAAAATTTTCTTCGCTTTGATTTAGATTTTTTGATGAATCAACAAGACAACAGATCAAAGGTTTTAAATTAACAATCTCCGATTTTTTCTACGGAGAGAAAAAAAAAAAAGCTTAAAATACTTTGAAACACTAGTTTCGCTTATGAATTATATTCATCAGTATTCTTATTTTTTTTATCATCTTGTGTATTTTCTTAATATATTTTATTAACTTGGCTTGCAAATAATATCATTCTTATATATATATCTTTCATACAATGATATACAAGTGAGTTTTCTCTTTCTCCTTCTCCCGCTTTCTATCTATCTACTTTATCTATTTATATATATATATATATATATATATATATATATATGTATATAAATACATATATATGTATATATTCGTACACACACACACACACACACACACACACACACACACACACACATATATATATATGTATATGCGTGTGTGTGTGTGTGTGTGTGCATGTATAAAACCCAAAATGGCTTAATCAAAAATGATATTAAGACCTGAAACAGTTTAACATTTTTGTTATTAAAAATATATCTCTTACTATTTCTTTCAACATGATCTTTGCTCGAAACCCACAGCTCATTCGATACGACTTTCCTTTACTGTAGGCATCTCGTCTTCCGCTCTATATTTCCACCTTTAACTCTCGATCAAATTCTTTCCAAGGTTGTCTAAAGAATCGACGGAAATATTGTTTAAACTTATCAAAGAAAACACGCGAAAGCACATTCTTATTTCACAACATTGTAAGTTTTCATTTCTCAAAGGGATACTTTAAAGATCATTATTTACATTATTTACATTGTTTACATTTGACGGATATTTGTCCTCATCTTGTTTGTTGTTAACACAACGTTTCGTAGTGGTTAAGAGCGCGGGTTACTAACCCTAAGATTCCAAATTCGATTCCAAGCAGTCAGTGACCTGAATTATAATAATAATAATGATGATGATGATGATAATAATAATGATAATAACAACATAGGCGTAGGAGTGGCTGTGTGGTAAGTAGCTTTCTTATCAAGCACATGGTTCCGGGTTCAGTCCCACTGCGCGGCACCTTGGGCAAGTGTCTTCTACTATAGCCTCAGACCGACCAAAAAGCCTTGTGAGTGGATTTGGTAGACGGAAACTGAAAGAAGACCGTCGTATATAAAATATGTATATATGTATACATATGTGTGCGTGTATGTTTGTGTGCCTGTGTTTGTTCCCCAACATCACTTGACAACCAATGCTGGTGTGTTTACGTCCCCGCAACCTAGCAGTTCGGCAAAAGAGACCGATAGAATAAGTACTAGGCTTACAAAGAATAAGTTCTGGGATCGATTTGCTCGACTAAAGGCGGTGCTCCAGCATGGCCACAGTCAAATGACTGAAACAAATAAAAGAATAAAAGAACAATGTACTAAAAGCATTGATAGAGGGTGCAGAGTTCACCAGCATTACTAGAAATAAGCACATTGCTTTTGTGGCCAAAGAGTTCTTTGACTGCTATTTCTAGCAATGCTTGTGATTCCTGCACTCTTCATAGCATTTTAGTGATTGTGAATTATTTTCTTTTTGGTCTTGAATTGCATCTAACCACCTACTATATATATATATATATATAACGGAACGAGAACGTAACGGACGATATTAAAAACATACAAAGACGGATAGGAAATAACCGGGACGGAACATTCGTGACTTTCTATTCATCAGTGAAGCTTCCAACTATCACTACAATTTCAGCATGTTACATTTGAGACTGTTCAAAATTGATAAGCCCCAAAAATCTAAGCTAAGGGCATTCAATTTTTGGAAGAAAGCGGGCGAATATGTGCAACGACACGGAAAAAAAGAAACAAATAAACGGAAACAATGTTACACGATTACAAATACAAACAAGAACAACAACAGGTGTCTTTCGCCTAAAAGGACAAGTTGAGTTAAGCTGGCGTGTGAAGTGGAAGCCTTGGGGCAACAAACGTAGGTAAGAGTCAGGAGACAGGAAAATAAGGTGTTGTGCAAGCGGCGGTCGAGCTAAGAAAGAAAAACCATGATTGGCCAAGCACTGGTCACGTGGTAGGAACAGAGAGAAGTAGGGAGCAGAGGGATTGGAGAATTAGGAAAAAAACTAGAGAGAGAGAGAGAGAGAGAGAGAGAGAGAAAGAGAGAGAGGGTAAGTACAGGGAGGTAACTGAGGAAAGTAGGGAAATTAAAAAAAGAGAATGCCAAGGAATGTGAGAGAGAGGAGTGGTGTGTATTTATGAAACGAGATAGAGATAGATAGATAGAGAGAGAGTGCGTGTGGGCGAGAGAGAGAGAGAGCGAGAGAAAGAGAGAGAGAGAGGGACTGAACATTTAAATGTGATAATATATTAGTGTGTTTTATAATATATTATAATATAATGTGTTTTATATATTAGTGTATTGTTGTACAACGTAAAGCTTTTAACATTCAAAATATACACACGTCAACAACCGCCACTTACATACTCAAACACATACATGTGTGTGTGTACGTGTGTGCAAACCTGTATGTGCGAGTGTGTACGCGTCTACGTTTTCTATACGCGTGTATGAAAGTAATGGCAAATGAATGGGTTTATAAAAACTAAACAGATGCAAACAACAACTTGAGTTGCAGGAACAGCAACGAGGTCGTAAGGTTTCATGCAATCTAAAATATTTTCTTTCTATTTGAATAAGCTGCATAATTTATTTACTGTCAATAGCTAAAAAAAAAAAAAAAAGAGCTCTCCGTCGGTTACGACGACGAATGACCCACCTGATACGATCAACGGAAGAGCTTGCTTTTGAAATTAACGTGCAAGTGGCTGAGCATTCCACAGACACTTGTACTCGTCACGCAGTTCTCAAGGAGATTCAGCGTGACACAGTGTAACAAGGCTGGCCCCTTTGAAATGCAGGTACATCTCATTTTTGCCAGCCGAGTGGAGTGGAGCAACATGAAGTAAAGTATCTTGCTCAAGGATACAACACGTCGCCGGGAATTGAACTCACGACCTTACGATCGTGAGTCGAATTCCCTAACCACTAAGCAACGCGCCTTCACCGTCAATAGTCACAGTGTTAATTTATACCAGTTATTTTCATCGATTTATTTTTTAGTTTGATTACTTTATTTACATTATTTACATTTTGAACCTGGGTTCTCGTTCCTAAGGTATTTTTCAATGTTATTCCAGGTAGTGACCAGAATAATAATAAGAAGAATAATAATGATGATGATGATGATAATAATAATAATAAAATCATCATCATCATTATTATTGTTATTATTATTATTCTGGTCACTGCCTGGAATAACATTGAAAAATACCTTAGGAATGAGAACCCAGGTTCGAAATTTCCCCAAGACACCTGAGGAAGGCTGGAGGGCATTTCAGCCGAAACGGTATGTTAACAACAAACAAGATGAGGACGAATATCCGTCAAATGTAAATAATGTAAATAATGTACATAATTCCTCATCTCTTAAATATAGAAATGTTTGTTAACTATTTTTCTTTTCTGGTGGACCCCCGCATAACAATTCGATGTTTGAAATGGATTTCTATGCATACTTCTTTGGAAATTCCTATTTTGCTTTCATTTTTTCTCTTCTTTTGCTTGTTTCAGTCATTAGACTGCGGCCATGCTGGGGCACCACCTTAAAGAATTTTCAGTCGAGTGAATCAACCTCAGTACTTACATGTTTCAAACCTGGTACTTATTCTATCGATCACTTCTGTCGAAACGCTATATTACGGGGACGTAAATACGCCAACACCGGTTGTCAAGTGGTGGTGGTGGGTGAGACAAAGACAAACAGGAAAATACACACATAGACACTCACGTACACATATAGACACTGAAACACAAACATAGACACACACACATATATGACGAGCTTCTTTCAGTTTCTGTCTACCAAATCCAATCAGAGGCTATAGTAGAAGATACTTGCCGAAGGTGGTACTGAAATCCTAACACAGCCACGCCTGCGCCTGTGAAAATTCCTATTTTGCTTTTCACTCATTCATTTGTTTAGGTTTTCAGTAGAACTCTTTGAGGGAAGATGGCTCACTGTCCAAAAACATGCTCGAATAAGTTAAACATTAGATAAAGAAAACCTAGTTGTTTCTTGCAATGAATACATGTAGAGTAAAATGCTTTCGTTAACCCCTTATTATATGTTGCCGTGCATTTTCTTATATGGACTCTCAGGTCATGTGGACCCTGGTTGAGGCTCACTGGTTTAGAATTAGAAGCCATGTTTATCAATGTATATATAGGTATAGATGTAATGATATCTATACACATTGTCATACATATATACCTGTTCATACTCATTTTACATCTAACATCGCTTGAATGGTGATGATCTGAACCTAATGGTCGGATTGAAACATATGTAGAATTCTTTTATGTTTATTTCTATTGTTTATTCGCTTCCTCTACATCGTGAATCTGATATGTATTACTTTTTTTCATCGTGATACAAATAAAATTAACAAAGTATCCACTATATTTCTTCTCCATTTTCTTATATATATATATATATATATACACATACATACATACAGAGGAATAGGCTTTCTGGGAGAAAGTAAAGTTCATAGTTTATAAATTCACACGCACCCGTACGCTCAAATGCACACAAGCACACGTATACACAACTCATGTCAGCTAAACTTCAAGAAATGTCAGTAGAAAAAAAATCTCCTTTAACTACGCAAAAATGGATCAGTTTTCCTGTAATGTTCTTGGTTTTGTTCTTCGTGTTACGTTTTGGCTTTATCTTCCATTTGTATTCGTTCACTTGCTTCATCCGCTGGGCTTTTATTGTTTATAACCACGGTGAAATGTTATATTTGTTTATATATTTAAATATCACAGTATCACTTGCAGAAACATAGCCGTCAGGAAACATTTATTACTATTTTGACATACAAGCAATTTTTTTTTTCTGTTGGTCTTTAATAAAAAAAATGTCAGTATATTGTTTCAAAAATTGTAAATGATCTGGTTGAGTATGTGCATGACACCTACACACGCACACGTACACACGCACACGTACACACGCACACGCACACACACATACACATACACATACACACACATCTGTAGGTGTGTATAACAAAGCAAATCCAACAACTAAATATCATGAAAGTCTCGGGGATGTTCAAACTTAATATTATTAGGGTGGAGCTCAAAGAAAGAAGAAAAGTTACGTATTAAATGTCATAAAATAAAGGTAGAATGCTTCGGACATAGTCTCTCGTTTTGGTACGAAAGGAAAATACAGGAGAGACTGAGGAGAAAGAGAAGTGAGAAAAGGGAAATAAAAAGAAGGGAAATCGGTAAAAAACCGCTCGTGTGGTACGTTTACAAGTTCAAGATATATACTGAGTAAGAAAACAAGTAATCAACACTGCATTTCTGTATTTATTATTATTATTATTATTATTATTATTATTATTATTATTATTATTATTATTATTATTATTATCATTATTATTATTATTATTATTATTATTTAGTAATTCTATTTTTATAGCGTGCTTTCACTACCGAGCGCAGCTCTGTGTGTCTTGGGTATGTGCTGTGGTTTGCTGTGATGCTGGGATGTGTGCTGTGCCCAGTAGTGCAATTTTCTGGATGTTATATATATTTGTAAGTCCTGGTGTTATTGTTATGTATTTGTCTGAATATTTTTTTATCATACCTAAGGCACCTACTATGATAGGAATTGTTTCTGTTTTTAGATTCCACATTCGAGTTACCTCTATTGAAAGTTTCTCCATTTCTTTTAGGGAAACGTTGTCATCTGCTGGTATTGATATATTAATTAGAAGGGTTTTTTTTTCTTCATGATCTTTGACAACTATATCTGGTCTATTTGCCTTAATTTCTATATCTATGAGTTTTGGCATATCCCAGAGTATAGTTGCTTTCTCGTTTTCTGTGACCTTTTCTGGCGTGTGAGTACACCATCTTTTTTCTGTTGTTATTCCATAGTGTTGGCATAGCTTCCAGTGTATGTAGGTCCCAGCTGTGTCGTGTCTGTGAATATATTCCTCATTGTTATTATTATTATTATTATTATTATTATTATTATTATTATTATTATTATTATTATTATTATTATTATTATTATTATTAATATTCAGGTCACTGATGAAGGATGGAAGGTATATCAGCCGAAACGTTGTGTTGACAACAAACAAGATGAGGACAAATATCCGTCAAATGTAAATAATGTACACTTTCAACGTTTAACATTTTGAAACCGTAAGAATACAAGTTCCTTGCCCTGACTTTCTGATATAAATTAGTCGTATTTTGAGGTTTGTATCTTCCCTTACTCAGATTACATGTTCCAGTAATTGTGGCCAATAACGAATCAACTGTGTGAAATTGGTAAAAAAAAAAAATAATAGAGGGTCTTGGTGTTCCCCAGCAGTAGACTGCATAAGAAGTTTTGACCATGAGCGTACAACAGTATAGACCACAACTTCGTAAGAAAGTTGTCTGAGTTCTCACTGAAGCTGAGGAAACTGTATAGATGTAAGATATATCTTGTCTTTGAAGTGTTTATTATGATTCTTTAGGTTGTTCAAAATCCTACCAAGATATGGAGCTGTTTTTCATACAGCTAGATAATCGGATTTTACGGTTTTGACAGCAGTTATTGACTTTACCATGTGAAAGACACTCTGATAAGAAATATTTAGTATTATGGAATTGGCAAACAATATTCATATATCTACAGGATAGAAGCAGTAAATATTATTTTGGAACGTATTCTTGTTGGATGCTTTAATTATTGTTGCCTTTCAATCTATTTTTAATAATATTTACATTCATTCCTGTGTTGATACTTCAATATATCGGACAACAACAACTGTGGATATATTTCCAGCAACTAATCTCTTTATTTTTGTTTGGTCAACGTTTTCTTTTTTGCATCATTTTAGCTATTCTTTTACTCGTTTTCTTTTTGAGCCACACCATATATTTCTCTAACTTTTCCTATCTTCATTCCTCTTCTTTGCTATGTTATCATTCTTCATACCTCTTGTCGTATTTCTCTTTCTTTCTTATGATTCTTGTCACCGAATATCGACTTATTGGTAAACTTTAGTTCTTCAATTTTTCACGCACACATATGCGCAAACATTCATTGTGTTATATATATATATATATATATATATATATATATATATATATATATATATACGTGTGTGTGTGTGTGTGTGTGTGTGTATGCTTTCGTGTGCGTGTCTGTGTGTGTGTATATATAAATATATATACATGTACATATATAAATATTTATATATATATATGCGTTTGTGTGTGTGTGTGTGTGTGTGTTTGAAGGTGCATGGCTCAATGATTAGAGAATCAGTTTCGCAATAATGAGTTAGTGAGTTCGATTCCCGGACCGGGCTGTGTGTTGTATTCCTGAGCAAGACACTTTATTTTACGTTGGTCCATTCCACTCAGTTGTAGAAATGAATTGCGACATCACTGATGCCAAGCTGTATCGGCCTTTGCCTTTCCCTTGGATAACATCAGTGGTGTCGAGAGGGGAGGCTGGTATACATGGATGAATGCTGGTCTTCCATAAGCAACCTTGCCCAGACTTATGGTATGGAGGGGATTTTCTAGGTGTAAGCCGATTCTCATTCATGACCGAAGCGTGTCTTCATATATATATATATATATATATATATATATATATATATATATATATATATATATATATATATATATATATATATATATATGTATGTATATGTATATATATGTATGTATATGTATATATATATTTATATATATGTATGTATATGTATATATATATTTATATATATGTATGTATATGTATATATATATTTATATATATGTATGTATATGTATATATATATATATATATATATATATATATATATATATATATATATATATATATATATAATACAAATAAAATATATATGTTCATATACATACGCACATGTACATACATCTATACGTATACATATATATATATATATACATATATATATATATATATATATATATATATATATATATATCTACCCGCTTATCTGATCTATCCTCTTCTGAAGAAATATTTAACAATCACGCTCCATACTACAACCAAGTACTAGCGGCTAGCGGTTTCTCACAACAAATAAAATACATCCATAACACCAGACTTAAACAATTTATATCATAAATCGCACCCCAAAGACATCGCATCAATCAAAACCACAACCAACCACCCACATACCCAAACCGACCCCACAATCACACCTATAACACTAGGGCTAAATCTAAGATGTTTAAATCAGCTAGCCCTACCAAAAGTATAGACAACTGCCCTCCACTTAAACACCTTAATTACAACATGCACAGAACCCCCCCCCCCGCCAAAAAAAGCGGTGGCCGCTCCATCCTGTGGTACAAACCCCATTCTCTCTTAACACTAGGAACCTAGCCAAATCTTTCTTTAAAATACTAGATTCTAACTTCCCACGACAACACAAATACCACTCTATATTCAACAGATCCACTTTAAAATTATCGTATTCTACCACTCCTAACTTTGAATCTATTATAGCAGCTTCTAGCAAACACAAACTCTCGCTCTATTACCAAAACCTAAGCAACCGTAGCTATGCTAACACCAGCACCCGACCCAACACGGACATCAATATACGTTTTTCTAACACTAACGCTCGTACACTGGAACAAAACCACAATGGATCCCAACCCATTAATATTCTAGATAATAACAATACCAATAATAACACTGATAGGACTAATAGCCATAACAATAATTCCACTAATCTAGATTCCTACACATCTCTTAATAACATATCCTCCAATAATAATAACTCAACCACAAGCATACGCAACCCTCTAGCCTCCTACACTTGTAACTGTCGCTCCGGGACTATCTGTCCGTTTCAAACACATTGCGTAAGATACAATGTAATATATAAATGCACCGTCAAAAATCTATTACATTAACTCTACTGCCACGTACATTGGTGCAACTATAAACTTTAAACATCGCTACGCAGCCCATATGCACTCTTTTAGACACGACAAACACAGTAAATCTACAACATTAGCCAATCATATTCATCACCTCAAAAACAAAAATACCCAATACACCTTAAAATGTTCCATCTTAGACTCTGGAACTCCACACCAGGGCCAGCGCTCCAATTGCAAGCTTTGCCTAACGGAGGCGTTCCATATTTTAAAATACAATTCTCCCATTCTACTTAATCGATATAACGAAGCGTTTAGCAACTGCAAACACCGCTCTTTCCACACATTCAGGTTCTATCACAAGCAAAATTGCACAAATGATCACGCAACATAATAACACAGCCCCCCACAGGCAACCTATTCAACCTGGCAAAAACATCCATCTTTCACCATCTTTTGAATAGGATTATTTCCTTTCGATCATCTCACTACACATATACCACCAAATCTATTTCTCATATTCTCAATTTCACAAGAACACCACATACACAAACAGACTACGTCACCTCTTTCGATCCCTTTCCACCGTCTATAAATAGGCTTGGCAGCATCTTAAAATATACTACTAACTACCTTTCCCACCCATCGCTTTCCTTTATCTCTGTCCTTGGTTTATCACTCATACCCCCACCACCTATATACTACACACACGCATTCCTTCCTACTCACTAGACCTTTTAACCTCACCCCCTATTCCTCCTTCACTCTATATGCTCATCCCCTCTACCCTGTTAAGACCAATTGACCATAAATATATCGCTACCATTCTCCGCCTCTATATCTCGTCTATCCCCTTTCACATTCTATCTTCTTGACTTGACCTAATTACCGCTAACTTTTCACTTGACTTGGATATTCTTCAAGTAAACAAGCAAAAATCCATCGCAATATGGAATATATATACCTCTGCTATCTATGCTATATCAACTTTCGTTCCAACATAAATTTCCGGATTATTCACGCAAGGATTACTTTGCACGAATTTCTACGCGGATATTTACCACTGGAATGAAACTACACTTCAAGTACTGTTCTCTCTTTTTCAGCACATCACACTCTTTACCACTTCATACTAAAAATATCCGCCTATGGATATAATAATAGATTACTTTATATTTTCTGTCTCCGATGAAGGGAAGTACTGGATCTTCCCAGAAACAGCTGTAAGACTCTATCCATAAAATTCTTCAACCTTACATTTGCTCTGTTTATCTTTTTGTTTTTATATATTTACATATATATATATATTAAGTTGACAATATACTACAACTTTATCGCTCCACTACTGCTTAAATCTCTCTGAGAGATTTAGAAATATTATATTTCTAATTTTGCTGATCAGTGAATAAACTTCACTATGATTTATATAAGTTTGCGAAGGCGAAACAGGCTTCTCTATCTAGCTGGCAAGCTACTTCAGGCTGATGACGAGCAAAGACTCAGAAACATGTCCCTGAATGCTGGCTAGGCTGGGTGGAGGAGCTTGTCTCCCCCTCGCAAACTTAAGGACACAGTAATTGTATCAAGGCCGACAGGAAGCGGTCCAGCTTCCTAGGGCTAAACGGCAGTAGTGTGTTCCCTTATTGGGATTGTCACATTAAGTTGACAATATACTACGACTTTATATATATATATATATATGCATATGTTGGCACAGGACCTCACCAAACGTTTACATTAAGTAGTACGAAACATGAGTACGTGGAACATGAACTTTTCTTTCGAACAACGAAAGACACAAATGGAAAACAAAACAGACATAAAGAACGACCCTTCATCAGTTGCTGGCTGTTTCTCTAGTCGAGCATTTAACAACAATATACGCTTTGTAAAAAACAATTGCTCTCTCAAAGCAAATTAAATAAAATTTGGGTTTTTGCGGAGGGTCAAAATAGGTAACACAAGCAGGACGGTGAAAACAAACAGGAAGGGCTGCTAAGCCTAAACGAGGATGTGGTGGTCCTTTATGCTACTGTACGTCAGCGTCTGTGTTTCTCAGATGAAAAATGAAATTTGTTCTAGCCATTACAAATTCATGTTTAGATTATTAATGACTACATTATCCACAGTAGCCTTTTTGACGTACGAGAGAAGAGTTAAAATGAAACAGTTTTGACGGCTATATCTAGGAAGAAGAGCAACCACTTATAGAGGATACTGTTTAGCATTACAAACATGGGTTTAATTGACCATGACTTTTATTACTCATAGTGTTGTTAAAGCCGGTTAGTTTAGAGCAACATAACAGCTATTTAAAACCTCTGCTGCTGTTAGATAAACATACTTTCCCGCACGGGTACATACATACACACATATATATATGCATATATATATATATATATATATATATATATATATATATATATATATATATATATATATATATATATAAGGAGAGAGGGAGAGGGGAGCTGCGGTGACGAAATAGTGTTGTGTGTTTAGTTCTGTAAACTATCAAACGCTCAAAATAATTTACAGAGTAAAGTGACATCTATTATCATTATGCATACATACATACATGAATACACACACACACACACACACACACACACACACACACACACACACACATTTATGCATATCTGTGCGTGTGTGTATGTGTATATGCATGTATGTATATATATATATATATATATATATTTATATATATGAGAGAGAGAGAGAGAGAGAGAGAGAAAGAGAGAGAGAGAGAGAGAGAGAGAGAGAGAGAGAGATGTCTGTATATTGAAACATGCTTTTATATGCGCCTTTAAACGTGTGCAAGCAGCAATTTATAATGAAACATCACAACGGACTCACTTGCAGTAAATGAATCATACCTCTCTAGCCTTACAGCGAGAAAGTGATGTATGATTTATTTACTGTGATATCACTATTCCTTTTAGACACCAAATCTTTGTTTACAAATGTGTATATCGCTCAGTATATCTTATATTAAACTCCTTGCTGTTGATCAGTAGATTTATTGCATACATACATATGTACATATATCGGTGTGTTGGAGGAGGTTTTGTGACATAAATCAAAGCCTTCTGATGCAAATATTGTTTAAGTGAATAGCGCATGAGCTTGTGCCATTAAAAGTATCCTTCATCACCAAAGACGACGGGGAATAATTGAAATATGAAAATTAAGTCTGTTAATCGAATGCATGGGAATATTTTAGTAGTATCTGATAAAGTTGATCAACGAAGTAGATAAGTAATCCATAACTCCGTTCTTTCAGTGTCCGTTCATTTTTATTCTGTTATGTTTACGAAGAAGTTGTATCCACTTTCCGTTTTCCATAGGAAATAACTTGTTCTACACAAATTAGAGCTTCCACGATAATGAGATTCACAATGAATATTTGACATCGCTTTCTTTGATGAGCACGTACAATATTATGATTATACTTTACTTCAGCGTCTTTAGCAAATTTTGGATCCTTCTTTTAAAATGCGTTTATATCTTGTGAGGAGGGAACTTTTTGTCTATTAGAGTTACATATATTATACATTACATTGAGGGGAAAATGGTAGAGTAAACCATGTGATATTATGGTGCCTCTTTTTTGTCTGTTGCGGGTAGTATGGTAGCCAAGCCATCTTTTGGCCTGCAAGTATGGTTTATTTTAGCAGGGATTAGGCGTCTCAATTTTTTCTTATTTGGGACACGATTCAGTGTTCTTTTCTAATGCTGTGGGATGGAAGTAGCATAACTTACATGTTAATAAAGGAGCGTGTTTCGCTTGGTTTCTCGAGAGGTTTTGTAAACCGCTTGCAAAATCTAGTGTAACGTAATGGAAGTCTACCGTAGTAAGGTTAATTTCTATGATTTTTTGAAGGCTTAAGACTAAAACCGTAGCCAATACGTCTGTCTATTACTGGCAACCTGGTGTCATTGTATGTTCATGATATTAATTTCATTTGAAATTTATAAATCTACGAGTGAATAATGTCAGTGATGTTATATGGCATCAGAATGAAGTCGAAGCAACTCGTGTCAGATTGTTTGATACAGTTGCATTCCTTATTAAATATCAGGTTTTCCTTACATGTGTTGTTATAATTATATCGCTATCGTCTTCTATTGTGAATAGTTTTTAGCAAATTTCACCGAGGTATGTAACACAATTTTCGTCAGAGAGGCTAAATTTTATTATCACAAACGTTAAAAATACTTGATTTGATATTTAGAGGAAAAAAATGCATTTTTAGGCTTGATACGAAAGATACATATTGTGAGTACTTCT
>NC_142934.1:88766109-88776109 GCF_046866305.1 Octopus bimaculoides | reverse complement strand
TCTTATGTTTACTGTATTGAAAGTGTTTTGCGTAGGATGTGTGCAGTGCTCAGTAGTGCAATTTTCTGTATGTTATATATATTTGTAAGTCCTGGTGTTTTTGTTATGTATTTGTCTGAATATTTTTTTATTATACCTAAGGCACCTACTATGATAGGAATTGTTTCTGTTTTTAGATTCCACATTCGAGTTATCTCTATTTCCAGGTCTTTGTATTTTGAAAGTTTTTCCATTTCTTTTAGAGAAACGTTGTCATCTGCTGGCATTGATACATCAATTAGAAAGCATTATATTTATTATTATTATTATTATTATTTATTGGAGATGTACTACGGTGCCAGGTGTTCACTACCAGTGAACTAAGTGAATACTCCTTATTTTTCGAGCACCTTCCGGAGTATTCGAGTGGTTCGAAGCAGTGCTGTTTCTGCAAGTGTTCCATCCTTATTGCAGCCCCTATTTGTTCCCTGTATTTTTCGAGAATTTTACACACTGTTCCCAGGGCTCCGACTATTATTAGTACTACTACCACTTTTTTCATCGACCACAACTGCTTAACCTCCCAAGCTAACCTGTCATATCTATCGACTTTTCTTTCTTCCTTATCGCATACCTTGTTGGCAGCTGGGCATGCTATATCTAAGATCCAGCATCGTTTGATTTCTTTCTCAATTAAGACTATGTCCGGCTTCCTATTCTCTATCTCATGGTCGCACTGAATCATAAAATTCCATAGGATCTTTGCATTATTACTTTCGATGATGCCATCAGGTTTATGCTCCTACCACATTTTTGCTCTGTCAAGTCCATACTTGTTGTAAAGTGTCCCAATGGACAAACCTGGCTACATTCTCATAACGTCAGACGAAATACCTATTTCTTTACTGCCCACAAGGGGTTATACACAGAGGGGACAAAAAAGGACAGACAAACAGATTAAGTCGATTATATCGACCCCAGTGCGTAACTGGTACTTATCTAATCGACCCCGAAAGGATGAAAGGCAAAGTCGACCTCGGCGGAATTTGAACTCAGAACGTAGCGGCAGACGAAATACCGCTAAGCATTTCACCCGGCGTGCTAACGTTTCTGCCAGCTCGCCGCCGTCAGACGAAATACCGCTAAAGATTTTGCATGGTGTGCAAACGATTCTGCCAGCTCGCCGCCTTAGACTACCTGTTAATATGTGAAGCCTATACTGTCGTTCATCAGAGTTTCCAGTCGACGATAAGCTACTTATCTGGTAACATTTTGTTTAAGGCAAGTCTCACATTTATTTTTAGTTTGAAATATGCTATGAGCTGCATTCCTGATACTGTTAAATTAAACCTCTTCGCATATGATTCTACCACCTTAGAGCACGCTTTTCGCTAGCCACCAGAGCTAGTTACATGTCTAGTACGATTTTTACTGTGGCTTTATTGATGAAAATATTAATAATAAAATCAAAATAATCGTAAGTTATAAAGTAATTAAAGAAACGTGATTTTAAGTAGGAATTCAATTGTAAAGTTAAATTGCAAAGTAATTAAAAGTTGTAACTGATTTGCAAATATGAACGATAAGTGTAGAAGTTGAATGTCAATTAATAATGGAATGTAAACAAAGAAGTCAATTATAGTTAAAGAGAAATACATTAACCAAGAAAAAATTAAAGAAAGAGGTGCAATAAATAAACAGTGGAAAGCATCTGTCGTTTATGTTTTACTTGCTTCAGTCATTACCTGCGTGTGTGAGTCTTCGTGTTAGTTTGTTCCCCACCACCGCCTGACAACCGGTGTTGGTGTGTTTAATAGAAGATAAAAAGATTTGTAGAAAGATTTGAAATTCGCTACGTGCAGCTGTTTAGAAGATAGACATACATACAGGAATGACATAAGATATCACTGGTATTTCTAGGTCTTGCCTCTTGTGATTTCTTGTTGTTTAACGTTGAGTTAGTCCTGATTAGGCAGGCTTGTGAACAAGTGGTGCGACATCTATGATGTGCGAATAAGTAGGAGGGAAGACTTATTAGTATCAAGAGGAATATTAAGAGATGTTTGAAATGCAAAGAAAATAATAGCATCAAGTTGGCAGTAACAAGGAAAAAGACGAGAGGGACAGGGAGAGTTAAAGAGAATAGGGAGCAGAGAAGTGAAAGAGGGGTTAAAAGTATTACAGCTATAGAGGAGATACCGAGGAAGAAAAGACATAATTAAAGGGAAGAGAAAATATTGGGACAAAACTAGAGGAAGAGGGAGGGAAACGGAGGGAGAAGGAAGGCAAAAGAAAAACTGGGGACAGAGAGACATATTGAAAGAGAGAGAGGATGAGAGTGACAGAAGAATATTTGAAAGCAGTAGATTGGACTTAAAAGGAGAAAGATAAGTAGATAAGAGAGTTGTTAGAGAAAGGTGGTAGACGGTAACTGTGTCGGAGGAATCGTATCTGTTCTTCAATTGATCTCCCGCGCATTTTAATACAACTGTCTGGTTTTAGACGGTTTTAAAGGACACCACTATTTTTCAAGAATCTGTTTTTCCACTCTTCTTTCTCCCATTAATCTTGAGAGGCCGGACAATTGCCACAAACTGTTATTTCTCCTCTGATTAATCCATCAAATAAATTAAATCAAGAACTATACTCACAAAATTATTTTAAATTCCTAATGCATTTCCATGGTAAACGCTATGGAGTTGAGAAACTCGCATCGCAATCGACAGGACAAATGACATGAAACTCTTTACTACTCTAGGCACAAAACTCGAAATCTTTGCGGGGGATGGCGATTAGATCGACCCCAGTACGCAACTAGTACTTAATTCATCGACCCCGAAAGGATGAAAGGCAAAGTCGACCTCGGCGGAATTTGAAATGAGAACGTAAATACAGACGAAATACCGCTAAGCATTTCGCTCGGCGTTGCTGACGTTTCTGCCAGCTCGTTGCCTTCAAATTACACGAAACTAAACCTAATACTTCGTATATTAAATTTGATATTTGGAATGTGTTATATCTGTGAGAAGTATAAGCATTGTTGCTTAACTTCGTGTTTACCAACGCTAATCAGTGCATCGAGGTATGGATAACAGGTTTTTTTAATGAATATAACTCGATATATAATACCTTGGGGGCAAAAATTATTATTACAGTTGATATGATTGGCCTAGCTCTTTGAAGGTGGCACCTCATCATGGCCACAGACCAAAGACTAGTAAAAGTCATATAACAGAGATTAGAAAAAAAATTGTCCGTTGCCTCTTCTCTACAGTATGTAATAACATATTGGTCTATAACCTTTGTCCACAGAGAGCAGTAACAAAACAAGTGATACGGTCCAAGTTTACTGACCTCAATTTCAGTCATGATAGGATCATCCAATCTAAATCTCACAGAACATAATTTCTGAGTTATTAAGAAATAGATTTTCCAATATCCTACAAAATTATCACGTCCCTACATTTTTCTCAAGTAGAACACAAAAAATATGAATATGGGAGACGTTGGGAAATGTAATAACTTTTGCCGGGGAGTTCGTTTCTTGTACAAACTCTATGTAATGCGAATAATCTTTCCAACAAAACTATCAAATATTCAATCTGCATCACAAAGTGATTTTTTTTCTCTCCCCTATTTAGAAGAATATGTAAATGATGTTGTATACAATACGAAATATGTTCAAAATCGCTGAATCAATTTATTTTCAATTCCATTTATATCAAGCAAATTCTTCATTGATTTTGATTTATTTTCATTCCAAGTGCCTGAAGCAAAAAATACATTTGGGAATCTTAAATTTAGATTATCAACATTTACTACATTTTTCGAATATAAAGACAATTTAAAATTCCAAGACGAGTATTATTTTTCACACCGATTTCAATCTATCTATTTCCATTACGTAACTCTGCTTATCTCACACATATTTATGTTCATAAAACAACAACTGCCCCCCCTCCATACAGTAACACTTAGTGGAAGATAAAAGTAAGAACAACGACAAAACAAAAATCATTTAACATTTTCACTTTCTTCAAACCGTTTTAGTCTCTGGTGCTTTATTTGTTTTCTGTGAGTCAGGAAAGAGTTTTATATTTTCCAATAACATTAAATTGTTTCTGTATCATCGTCACCACCACCATCATCATTATCTTCATCACTGATGTCGTTATGATTATTATTATTATTATTATTATTATTATTATTATTATTATTATTTAAGGTAAAGGAACAATAACAAGAGTGCGATTGTTATCAATCCTTAAATATTACCAAAATTAAGTAGATTGAGAGGATTATTTCGAATTTGTGGAAGACACACGAAGTTTTGAAATAGTGTTCATTCGATAACAGTCGCATTCTACTTGTTGTTGTTGTTGTTGTTGTTGTTCTTTTTCTTCTTCTTCTTCTTCTTCTTCTTCTTCTTCTTCTTCTTCTTCTTCTTCTTCTTCTTTTTATTATTATTATCATTATCATTATTATTATTATTATTATTATTGTTATTATTATTATTATTATTATTATTATTATCATTGGGGCAGCGATATTGGCAGAATCGTTAGTGGAAAGGAGAAAATACTGAGAGATATATATGTTCCGGTACTTTACGTTCTGGAGTGAAATCCCACCGAAGCCAACTCTGCCCTTCATTCTTCCTTGGTCGATAGAATTAAGTATCGATCATGTAAATCCACTAACCTCCTCCACCCCTAATATTGCTGGCTGTGTGCCAAAATTAGAAAGTGTTATTATTCTTCTTGTTTATCTTGCTAAATAATCTTTTAGACTCTCTTTGTGTGTCCGTTGTTTTCTTCCACAGAAGTCTGCATTAATTTAATTGCTTTGCATTGCTTCTTAGTTGACCAGATCCATAATCTTAGAAGGAAGTTTATTTTGAAACGTAAAAACAAAAAAGAAAGAAATCGGAATGGTATCTTTTTTGTCGGCGATGAGGAGAATAGGAAAGGTAATCAGTAAGAGAAGGATGTTGGATAAAGTTTTGAGAGTGAAGTCGTCTTTTGCAATACCACAGACGTATTAGGAATGTAAAATGATATCAGCAGTACCACTTGCGAAAACAAGAACAACAACTATAACAATAGTGGTAACAATAATAATAATAATAGCAGCAATAACAGAAACAAGAACACTGAATTATGAAACAGAAGTTTGCAAAATCCCCAGCAGCAGTAGGAGATCGAACATCTTCCAATAAAACAATAAACCTAGAGTCAACGATACTAACAACAACACAAGCAGATATTAAGAGAGAGAGAGACAGAGAAAGAAAGAGAAAGAGAAAGATAAAGAGAGAGATAAAGAAAGATAGAAAGAGAGAGAGATAGAGAGAGAGAGAAAGAGAGAGATAAATAAAGACAGAAAGAGTGAGATAAAGAAAGAGAGAGAGAGAGAGAGAGAGAGAGAGAGAGAGAGAGAGAGAGAGAGAGAAAGAGAGCAGGTACGGTTCTCTTTTGGGCACATAAAAAGTCTTACTGTATGACCCTTAGAAAAAAAAATCAAGGAGCTAATAACCATCCTATCCTAAATAAACCTGTGAAGTGATGAAGATGATATACGAGGGTCCGCTGAAAATTTTATAGGCTGCCCAAAATGCGCTGTCATTGAATGTAACCAAATGAGGTTTATTTTTCAACATAATCCTTCTTGCAGTCCACACACATCTTCCATCCGTGTTGTAGTGTTTGGATCCCATTGGTGAAAAAGTGTTCATACTGTTGATCTAAAAATTCATTAGATGAGGGATTGGAATGGATTTCTTGATCAAAAGGATTCAAGAAATATTTGAGAGAAACATTGAGATGGTTGCGTACACTGCGGTTTTGAGATGTTACCCTGGCGGTGCATGCATCTAATGGATTACAGATCCCAAAGAAAGAAGGAAAACGAAGTATAATCATGCTAAGCCGCTCACATGCCTAACATCCCCTTCAACAAGATCCACGTGAATCCACTGGTCTCTTCCTGCAGAATTTCCAGAAAATTTCCAGAAAGCGCTAGTGTGGTTGTGCTAGAGGGGAGCAGCTCCAAGTGATAAAGCCGTCTGAAGGTATTGTGTGTTTAAGTGTTTGTAACTTTTACATATTCGTAGAAAGGTTGCTGTTACGTGTAGGAGGGATCCAGATTATGGCCACGCCCATCGTAAAGACTACCTCGCAGCTCCCCTTGGGTATGGGAAGATCTTCCTTTACTTCTCTGGTGTGCTTGCTACGACTGAAAGCACTGACGATCGCTACTTTCATTTTCGACTAAATCCCACACTGATATTTTTAGTTTTTCTTAGAAAAGAAAGAAAATTTAGATAATCAGGTACTAATTCCCAGAATATTTGCTGAAGGTTGTGGTAGAGTGGTGAAAAAGTTCGACTAAATAGGCCCATGGCTGTATGTGTCATGTGACTGGGAACATTGTTGGTTGGAGTATTACTTTTGCCCGTCGTCTTCTTTGGTAAATCTCGGATAGCGTCTTCTTACAAGCTACATTGTCTTTTTCGTATCTTATTGTTCCTTCTTGTTTTCTCGCAGTTGTTGATTTCGAAATTTTCTTTCTTTATCTTCACACCAAAGAAAGCTTGTTAGAAAAGGGCTACGTGAAATAGAGAATGAAACACTCCACCTAGTTGAGGAATTGAACTGGCAGTCCGCTGGTTACAACGCCGAGGGTTCCAGTTGATCCGATCAACGGAGAAGCCTGTTCATGAAGTTAACGTGCAAGTGGCTGAGCACTCCACAGACATGCATGCCCTTAATGTAGTTCTCAGGGAGATTCAGTGTGACACAGAATGTGACAAGGCTGAGCATTTGAAATACAAGTACAACTCACTTTTGCCAGCTGAGTGAAATGGAAGAACATGAAATAAAGCGTCTTTCCCCAAAACACAACGCATTGCCGTATATCGAACTCACGACCTTACGATCTTGAACCGAATGCCCTAACCATAGGCATGCCTTCACTAGAAACGCATACCATTAAATGAATAACCTAATAATTAAGCCACACGTCTTCCCTTTCTATGGAGTATACATATAAGAGGCGTTTGTTGTTCGGAAACCGCTTATTGTAGATTGCTGGTGTTCTTCATTTTGGAAATCTGTATTGTTTCGCTACAATTACAGGTCGAGTGCTACTTCTGATACGTTTACTAATTCGTTGAATGCTATTACGAATAAATAAATAAATAATGATTAGCTATTGCGGCCAGTAATTGGAAACTGTCAATTGACGGAGAATTCCACTCACTAGCAATCTCTTCCTTGTAACTCCATTAGCTATGTTAGTCTATTCCTGTGTAAACTATTTCTTATTATTCCTCTTTCTTCTAACCAATTGTGCCCATTGATTCTACTGAATATTTCTGTTCCATATTTTTCCCATTATGTTGAAGTATACTGTTGATGCCGGATTTTTAGATTACGTGTCGATTTCTCTCTAAAATGTTGTGATATTTATTTCAAATAACTAATTTCTTTGAAAATAAATCACACACTTTACGCAGTGTCTGATCTTGTATGACGCCTCTGATATATTTTCAAATCGTTCTTTCACGTCTAGAACATCTTCTTTACTTATTGATGTGATATTTTTCTAATAAAGTTAGTGAACATAAACTTTTTATAAGAACATCACCATTCTAATTTTCAAACAAATATCGGTCTTACAATAATTTTTTTTCGGTTGTATATATTTCCTTTTTTATTATTTAGTGGACTCAAGAAGAAGGAAAACACAAAATGACATCAATTGTGATGCAAACATGTTGGGACAAAATTTGGTACAAAAATATTCTGTTGAAACATTCTGCACAATGGATTAAGATTGAAAGGAATGATAATAAAACGCAGCAGCCCTGGAAAAATGTAACATTTCAAAATGTGTTTCCAGAAAAATCTGTAAAGTCTCACGAATCAATAATACACAACACATTAAAATTTTATTCTACATATACATTGTGTTTGTATCTTCTAATACACATACAATGCATCTTTAGTCTTAAACCGTATTATAGAGCAACGACTCTGCAAACTTCAAGTTGTTAGTTTTAATCTTCTGTTTAGTGGAATTATTTTATCTCAGTTTTTCACAGAGAAATTATTATTATATTTTTCTGCACCCGTGCTCTTTATTTATGAGCGTCGCTTCTTTGTTTTGTTTCTGTAGATTATTTCTTTTAATCTATTATGTTACTCAACACGGGGAATTTAAGCGAATTAAATTGTTCTAGCAAAATTGTATTTTAAGGAAAATTTATTGAAAGAAATATTTTAATTTATTTCTCTGGCGTAATATTCTGTTATTACTATTGAGTGGTTAAATATAAAAATATAAAATAAAATGTTACACTATCATATTATTCTGAATTTACATTGTATAATTTTTGGGTGTTTCACCGTATTAATTTCGATAACTTTCTCTTGAAATTTGAGTTAAGAGCAGCAAAGACCAAATTGAATTGCGACAGAAATATAAATTAATTTGATTTGGCAATAATAATTTTGAGCAATTTAAAATATTTGAAACTTTGCAGTTTGAAACTTTTCTCCAGCTCTTTAAACAATTATTTCTAAATATCTATTTACTGGTTAGTAATATTATTCGGTAAATTAGTTCCGATTGGTAATGAAATCTGTAGAGCATTGGACATTGGAATTTGGCATTTAAATGCGATATTGAAGATGTTCTAATTGTAAATGACATTGGAGTCTTCCAACATTTCGAAAATAGGGTATCAGAGACGTACTGGTCAATATCGTCAGCAATTGTCTTTCCCAATATTCGTGACATAGTACCGTAGGTGGAAACTGGTAAAGCTACGATATATCTAATTCTAGTTTTCAAGATGATTTTTAAAGGCTCAACTTATGTGTAATTGGGCTAAAACACATTCAGTTTTTAAATTTCCTTTCCGTCACTTATAGCTGAGCGCTTGTTATTCCAGTACCACATGATTTGCAGAAGAGTTTTGACTCGGCTCATTTGATTTGGTCTTAAAATGACAGAATGCCCTTGGTTCACGAAAAGTCTTGTTCAGTAACAAGTAACAGTAAAGTTTCCTTTAGGAATACTGAGTATGATGGGATGGGAGAAGGGGGATAATTGACTATATGATATATGTATACACGAAAGTAAAATATTTCTATGTAATTGCTAACATATCCACAGAGTGCATGTAGGTAAATGAGGTGGCTTAAGATTATTCAGTTTCAGTATAATCAAATTACATTAAGCAGGAAGTAAATTAGTTAAGTCAATTCATAGAAAATCTTCAATAAATTGCAATGGAATTATCTGCAGGATTCCAATTCCGAAATTTTATTCAAAATTACAGAATATTATACTTTTCCGGCCGCAAGAGATCACACCCAGCGTCTTCAACAAAACAATGGACGAATTGATTTTATAATTGTTAATATTATAATATTATAATCATTTATTCCCTAGACATATCCGAAATCTGAAGTGGAATGGCGTCTTACTCTATGATGGATTATATATATATATATATATATATATATATATATATATATATAATATCATTTAGTAAGCATAGTATTTAAATGTGAGCAACTAATAGTTTAGTTCCAACCATAATTCAGCAGACTTACCTATCATTCTTTTTCTCTGTGTCTCCAAGCAATCCTTCAGACTGGAATACACATGACTTGTTTAATTTAATAAAATTGTAAAAATGAGCAGTATTGTTAAAGGATTCCCCATTACAAGATATTTTGCATATGTGTTTACCAACGTTATTAAATATTTACAAATTATTGAGTAAAAGTGAAAATATTTGTTAATATTGCAGTTTCTGAGTTCTAGATGAAAACGACATTTATCATGACCTAAATCTGTAAATATAGCTAAGACATTTATTACAATTAAGCTGTTGTCTGTTGCAATCTCTAAATATAACTTGAATATATTTATCAACTGCTAGCAGTGCTCGTTATATGTACGTATTTACCAGACACGTCTCTCATCATGGTAGAGACTGAACTCTTTC
>NC_142934.1:88743609-88761109 GCF_046866305.1 Octopus bimaculoides | reverse complement strand
CCTCCACACCAAACACATCCTCTTCCAACCCTACAAAAACCCTTTTTCCCCACAAAATAAGCCAAACAAGACCCAACTCAACCATTCTCCTTCCATATGGAGTAGAAGCATCATGAACCCCCCTTATACTTGCTATTATCTCCATCTCAATGCCCCTTACTCTCACACTAATAACAAACAAGGAATCCTACCCACACCTATGCATAAATCTCCCACCCAAGGTACCCCATACCGTCCACCCAACAAACGCCCACAAGCATACCATTTTTTCTACAGATCTTCATACCCAGGCAACCCACACCAACAGAACCACAATAACTACTTACCCAACTCCAACCTTGCATACAATCCACCCTACAAACACCCAAAAACCCACCGCATTTCTCACAAAACCTTAAACTATCACATCCCATACCAACACAATCACTATACCTACCCATCCATTTCCAGCCTATCCACCCAACAATACCCCTACCCCTACCCCTTCTACCACAACTCTAACAATCACTACACCCCCCACTTCAACAACCATTTTTTAGACAGAGGGGAGAAAAACAGGCACTACCGCTAATACAGACCCATCAAAAGAAAACTAAAAAGAAAACTAAAATAATAAACCTCTCTAATAAAACCCTTACACAAGCCCAAATTAACATCCTAGCCAGAGGCTTAAAATTCACACCCACCCCAAGAACACCCAACCCTCCTGAGATCAAGGATGACATTTCAGAATTTTGCAGAAAGCTTCGTTTAACAGAAGCTTTCATAGACTTCAACAATGAGGATGACTCAATTATTAAAAACAAAAGCAACTTCATACCTTCGAAAGGAAGGAATAAAGCACTGGATGATTTTTGCAACCACATCCAGAGTTTCCCTTTTACCCCACCTAAAACCAAGTTCAAATCAAACTTTAATAGCATAGAATGGAAAAATCTAAGAGACTTACAACAGGACAAAAGCCTTACTATCAAAGAAGCTGACAAAGGTAGTACTGTAGTCCTAATGAACACAGATTTTTACAAACACCTAGCACTCTCCTTACTAAACGATAACTCCTTCTATGAAACTATCACCAACTATAAACAACAAAAAACTCTCAAAAACCTCACCACCCTTATACTCCAGCAAGGTCAAGGACTCACGGACAAAGAAAAAGATTACATCACTAATTTCAAATGCAAGCCCAGCCTCTTCTATGGCCTCCCTAAAATCCATAAGAACAAATCCATCACCGAAGCTTGCAAACTCTCCTCTGAAATCTACATCAACATCAAGGCACCGGAAGACTTAAAACTAAGACCCATTATAGCAGGCACCTCCTGCGAAACACATCGCTTAAGCAATTTCTTGGACATTCTTTTGAAACCTTTCCTAAGCTACATCAAAAGTTACATCAGAGATGATCTTGACATGCTCAATCACCTCCCGAAAACAACAAACGAGGAGTCACTCTTGGTGTCTTTTGACGTGGTCAACCTTTATACAAATATCCCTCATGAATATGCGATTGAGGCAGTTAAATTCTGGCTGCACAAACACCCAGAAACATTTCCTAATCGCATCAACACAACTTTCATCATAGAATCAAATCACTTAAGTTCATTCTGACCAACAATTACTTCCTGTTTGCAGACACATACTTTCGCCAAAGATGTGGTATCGCAATGGGTACTAAAGCTGCACCAGTCCTTGCGAACCTCATAATGGGTTTTTTTGAATTAACACTATATGAAACCTCACGTCAGAAATTTGGACACCTTTTCCACATCTTTTTAATGGATAACTGGAAAAGATATTTGGATGATTGTTTCATCATATGGAATGAACCCTATGAAAAACTTCTAGAATTCAAATCCATTCTTAATAACATACATCCCAACATTCAATTCACTATGGAATTCAGCAAACATCATCTCCCTTTTCTTGATCTCTTAATCATAAAAACACCTAATAACCAAATCACAACCGACATCTACCACAAACCTACAGACTCACAACAATACCTCCTTTTTAGCTCATGCCACCCAAAACACACCAAGATAAATATCCCCTTTAATTTAGCTAAAAGAATTTGCACCATTGTCTCTGACCCAACCACTCGAGAAATACGCTTACAAGATCTCAAAAAAACACTGTTACAACGCCAATATCCCTCCACACTCATAGATCTTGGAATAAAACGTGCCAAGGAACTTGACAAAAACACACTAAAAACCAACCAACATAATAACACACCCAACCCCAAAATACTTCCATACATCTCCACCCATAACCCCCATAACATCGAAGCATTCACCACAATTAAACAAAACCTCCCCTTACTCACCACAGACCCGAAAATGAACAATATCATTAATACACACAAAGTCCTTAAATGCAAAAGGCAACACAAATCTTTGAAAACATTATTAACCAATTCCAAACTACATACACCACTTCCACCCCCATCAGTTAAAAAATGTGCACGCCCTAATTGTGGCACCTGCCCCTACCTACTTGAAGGCTCTGAATTGACCTTCAAACGAGGAACAAAGTTTAAAATTAAAACCAATTTCTCTTTTTCCTCGGGTAACCTCATTTATGTCCTTACTTGTGCAGGTTGCCAAAACTTCTATATCGGACAGACGAGCCTCCCATTACGTAGAAGAGTAGCTGTCCATAAGGAACAAATAAACCTCCCTCAATACCGCCAAATTCCACTCAGTGGCCACATAGACTCTTGCGCCAGAAACAAAAACCCTAAATTCATTATATTCCCTTTCTATCAATGTAAAGACAGAATCTCCACACAAGAAAGAATCAACAAGGAGAATCTTTTCATAGAGAAATTCCAACCATTTCTTAACACACACACCCCTCAGTGACCTTATTTCTCTATGAACAGACACAAACTTCCTGTTGGGAAAAAAAGAGTTCATAACTCTAACTAAAAACACTTGTCTCCCCTTACACTTCTTGTTTTGACACCACATTTCCTGCTTAACACAAACTTTTAACCCTTTTTTTAAACCTAACAAAACTCTCAACTCTCATGCATCCTTATTTTTCCTACCAATTTATACATGAACTACTATTGAACTACAAAAGCTCAAAGACAATATAATGTATGGGTATATATTTTTTTTTTATATATTATTGTTTTATATATTATTTTCTTCATTTTGTACTTTTTTGTACTTCTTTGTAAAAAAACATTTTCATTCTCCTTCTTCTTGATAATTTGCCTCATCGCAATGAAAACCGGTTAGAAAAAATCTTTATTAAATTATGCTTCCAGTTCAGCATTCTGGCTTTTTTTCATTTTCCTATATATATATATATATATATATATATATATGTGTGTGTGTATATAAATATGTATATATACATACATATACATATATGTCTATATACATATATATATGAATATATATATATATATATATATATATATATATATATATATATATATATATATATATAAATATATATATATATATATATATAATAGTTTAGATATTTAAATCAGGGTGAACATAGTATAAAAATAACCCAGTTTTCTTTAAAAAAAACTTTTCTTACAGACTGTCATACTCCCAAGGTCATTTTTGCAAGACGAGTTGGCAAAATAAATGGAACATCCTTTTTATAGAAATCTCCATAACTATTCTGACAGCCAGTAAATTATTCTGAAGTTTAATTAAGAGATGTCAATTCATTATGCTATTCATTTTTATATTGCTATGAATTTTGTTAATTTCTTAATCTTTTTCATATTTTTTTAGAACTGAAAATTCAGAAGCTCGAAATTGCCAACACAGTGCCATCTGCAGTTATTTAAAGTTCATTTATTATTACTTTTTAATTTTATATCATAATTTTGTGAACGATAGTGTCCTTGGTGTCTACTTTCTAACGAACCGATCACTGGTTCAATGCAGGTCGTTCGGCCAATTGGAAATTGAGCGTCGGTAACCTAGGGGATATTTCATTTAAAGTCTCCTGGTACTGGGTCAATGTTTACATTCGTGTCTTATAAACAACCCCACATACACCCCACGCCCTCACACACACCAACACAAATACGGGGATGCACTGGTACATACATGCACAGACAGTGGGTTAGGGTGGTTACATAGACCACGGAAGCACGCAGATTTTCTGCCAATCACCTTTGTGCACTAATGTGTCACTCAGGTTAGACATATTTAAAACATTTTGTATTAAAACGTTACGAAATAGTTATGGGCTGAAGAACAGACAGTATATTCAATGTTTAATATTATTTTAACTTTTAAGCATATACCGGAGACAAAACCGCAGACATTTTCCAGTTTTATTAGACCTCAACAAAACATAAACATGACCGTAAATATCAAAATAGCGAGGAAAGAACCAATAAATCGAAGGTTAATCAAGTAAAACAGTAGGTACAGGAAAATTACAATTCTTTACATCATAAATTATTCACAGATGACATCTGCAAAGAAACTAACAGTGAAGCTTCTGTTAAAATATTTAATGTTGCGATCATTAAATTGATGACTGATAAATTATCCATCTCCGACTCGTTTCCGTTATCATCTTCATGGAGCTCATCACCGTGGTTGTCTTCACCAGCATCACCTTCATCATCATCATCGTCGTCATCGTCATCGTCATCGTCACCACCATCGTATCGTCATCCTTATGGTCATCAACATTATCGATTAGTTTACACATACATACATACATGCATGCATACATACATACATGCATACATACAAACACACACATACGTATATATCTACAGTATATGCATAAATAATATAAAATAGGACAAGGACGCAAAACATCCAGACATATATAAGTATATATATATATATATATATATATATATATATATATATATATATATATATATATATATATATATATATATATATATAGGAGAAACCAATCGAACCACCTACTACTGTACAACCTTACAAAACCCTGTACCTACCCAGATAGTGACCAGGTGCGACTTTGGATTTCATTATCCCTTAGAAGTATGAAACCCCTCTAACTGACAAGTCTCTTCTACTATAGCCTCGGGCCGACCAAAGCCTTGTGAGTGGATTTGGTAGACGGAAACTGAAAAAAAACCCGTGGTATATATATATATACATCTGTGCACATGCTAGATTATGGGATATTTCACAATATACATTAGTTTTAATATCTGGTTGACCCTCTTAAAGCATCAATTACCGCTTTTATACTGTACTGTATATATGAAACCAATTATGAGTAAAACTAACGTCCAAAATTAACTTATGTTTCCTTGATTATTTTATTTCAGAGTTTATCTACGTTGTAGATACAGTTAATAAACAGTAAAATGCCTAGCGCAACAGAGTTGATTGAGTGTCAGCGAGGTCAAATCGTAGCTCATCATGAAGAAGGAATGTCTCAAAGGCAAATTGCTCAGAAGATGAAATGTTCTCGATGTGCGGTGCAAACGACTCTCAAGCACTTCAGAGAAAGAAAATATGTGAAGACTATATAAAGAACCGGTAGAAAAAAGGTTACATCACCTCTTGATGACAGATCCATCATCCATCAGCCGCTCAGAAACAGGAGAAAAACATTGTCGGAGATCTGTGCGGATCTCAACGAGGCAAGTACTTCTCAAATATCAACCAAAACTGTTAGAAGAAGGCTTATAGAGTATGGTCCTTAAGGCTGTAAAGCCAAGAAGAAGCCATGGGTTTCCGAAGTGAACATGGAAAAATGTCTTCAGTGGGCCCAAAATCACTCCAATTGGACCAGTGAGTCATATGGTCTGATGAAAGTAACTATGAGGTAAGATAGTACATGTATTCACTCAACATATAAACTTAATGCAATTGGTTTGTTGCCCAAAATATATACAAAAGTATCCAACATAAAGCTAATATTTTTTTCATGTTTTTACCCAGATTTTCAGTACATCTGGTACAACTTTCGTTCGTCGCAGAGTTGGGGAAGCGTTTAAGGCTGAATGTCTGGTACCAATCGTAAAACGTTGGGGTGGCTCTATCATGGATCGTCCTGCATGTCTGCCACAGGACCCGAAGAAATATTTTTATGTCAAGCAAGGATGAATTCAGCTACCTATGTTTCTTTGTTATCAGATGTTTTAGAGCCATCAAGTGCTAAATTGCATCCAGGAGTGTCGAAGACAGTGTTATCTTTCAACAGGACAACACTCCATGTCATACAGCAAAGAATACTCATCAATGGTTTGAGACACAAATTACCGTTCCCATGGACTGGTCAGCTCAATGTCTCAATCTATATCCGATCGAATACCTATGGAGAACTCTTCATGAAGCTCTCAGGAACACAACAATTAAAAATAAAGAGCATTTGTACAAAATGCTGAGAGGAGAATGGAGTAAAATTGTGCCCAGCACCTGCCACAAACTTGCTGATTCAATGCCTAACCGTATAAAAGCGGTAACTGACGCTAAAGAATGGTCAATCAGATATTAAAACTAATGTATATTGTGAAATATACCATAATCCACCATTATGCATGAGTTTCATTAACATTGAGATAGTAGAACCCCAAAACATTGGGGTGGCCTAATACTTTTGACCAGGACTGTATGTATGTACATATTTGTGTGTTTGTCCCCGCCTCTAATATCGCTTGACAACTGATGTTGGTGTGTTTACATCCCCGTATCGTAGCTGTTCGGCAAAAGAGAGCGATAGAATAAGTACTACGCTTACAAGGAATAAGTCTCGGTGTCGATTTTGTCGGCTAAAAACCCCTTAAGATGTCGGCAGTGAAATGGCTGAAACAAGTGAAAGAATAAAAGAATAACAGAATAATACACACATGCACACACACACGCACACAAACACGCGCACGTGCACGGGGCACTTACACTCAGGTTCTGTCTATGTTTGCAGTAGAAATGCGTTAATGCTGTTAGTATTGATATATTGGGGCTTAATTTTTCATGTCACCGTTGTTACTGTTGTTGATTAGTTCTGTATAAGCTTTTATTGAGCATTAAAAAAGAAATCCCCTCACAAAGCAACGGTCGACTCGCGGCTTTAGTAGAAAACAATTGTCAAGGGGTCACGCAGCGGGACCGAACCTAAAACCGCGGGGGTGCAAAGCGAAATTTTGACCTTACAACTCTCTAAGTGTACCGTATACAGCAGCAGTAGTATGGGGTGGGGTGGAGGATTTGCTGTCACAGCAGGTCGTTACACCCACCATTTGTTGGGGATTCCTTTACTCCTTGCGGATGACACCTTTACACCACTCAGGTCTGTTTGAGTAGTCGTTGTTGTTGAGGGATTTACAAGGTGAGAGTACAAATCTTACGCGGCAAGGCACGCAGGTGAAAAGTTTGGGTATAGTCTTTTGATTTGCCTGTCTCCGTGCATCACTGGAAGAACGTGAAAGGAAGTGTTTTGCTCACGTAGGTAATACCCCTCCAGGTTCGGAATCGATCCCATGATATAACGACTATGAGCGTAATCTCTTACCAACTAGGCCACACACCTTCACATATAGTTTCTTTTCATAAAATCATAAATGAAAAAAATGCTTAAAAATGATGTAAAAATGAACGAATAAGTGAGTAGCTGAAAACTCTCCACTTCCCCGACGCCTAACTACACCACTCCATTTTCTTTCCCAACCGCTTGTTGACCATCATCACGAGAAATTGTTTAGAACGAAGCTACATGTTCTACCAAAACAGAAAAATCAATGATTATATTACTACTTCTGCTACACTTAAAGTGTCTTAGTTTTATTCTGAGAAGACTAAAATCTATAATTCGTCATATTTTACACAATAATGAACAATCGCATTTACGTTGAGGATTTGACTAAAGGAGTGTGTGTTTTAACAAAATGAGACGTCGAAAACACAATTAAGCCTATCATTGTTTAGTATATGCTAAGGCGAAGGCGGTGAGCTGACAGAATCATTAGCACACCGGGCAAAATGCTTAGCGGCATGTCGTCTATCACTACGTCCTGAGTTCGAATTCTGCCGAGGCCGACTTTGTTTTTTATCCTTTCGCAGTAGATAAAATAAGCACCAGTTGAGGACCGGGGACGATGTAATCGGCTTCGTCCTTTCCTCGAAATTGCTGTCCTGGTGTCAGAGTTTGAAACCAATATATGTTAAGGCGGCGTGCTGTCAGTATCGTTAACGCGTCGGCAAAATGCTTACCGGCTTTATTTCCGGTTCGTTATGCTCTACGTTCAAATCTTGCCGAAGCTAGGTCACTTTTACCTTCTATCATGTCGGGCTCCTAAATGAAGAGGCAATCTAATCGACTTCACTCATTCCTCTTAAAATTTCAGTCCTTGTGCCAAAATTAGGAAGAATTGTATAATATATCTCGATGAAGTTACGCTTGGGAACAGTTTTTATTTTATAATACATTCGGGTTGATAATTCAGAGCATCGTAGTGAGTATTCTAGTCACTTTCTAAGCTCTATATCTAGGGGGAATTTTTGAATATGGAGTGATAAGCCGAGGAATTATTTATGAATTGCAAATATTAAACTTTGGTACGATGTGCCAACTTAGCGTTGTTGAAGTCCCTATTGCAATGCTTGTATTGTATATATTAGTGTCTTCGCCTGGAAAAAAAAAGAAGCAAAACTGACCACCAAGTTTTGTGTGAGCAAACACACTTCGAATGTCAGGGGGACAGGTGGCGTCTGGTATATTTGTGCGGCCGAAATTATATTTAAAAATTAGATAACTAGAGTTCTCACACATGCACACACAAAGACACACACATAGCACACAGACACACACACACACACACACACACACACACACACACACACACACACACACACACACACACACACACGCACACACACACACAAGTATATGTATATGTGTGCACATATGTTTGAAGATATGTACGTTACTCTCTTTCCTGTCTATAACGTAGACAAACAAGATCTACGACTATATACAGGGCTGGCCAAATGTCACCTGACAGTAAAACAAAAAGAAGGAAGAAAATCAGTTTTTTTTAACTCAAAGCATTCAAACATTAAACATTCGTAATTGTAATGAATAAGTCTTTAAAGGCCCACAGCTATTTAATTTCCTTCCAAAATGCCTGAGAGATCTGCATGGTGTGGATGTAAGTGTCTTTAAAATGAAACTGGATCTCTTCCTGTTACGTGTTCCAAGCGAGCTTACCTCACGGCAGAAAACACAGATGAGGGCAGCAGCATCAAACTCATTCATTGACCAAATGCCACATATTAGAGAAGGTTCCAAATAATGGTGTAGCTTAGTCAATGGTGGTGCTCCAGCATGACTGCAGCTTTGCAGCTGAAACACTTTAAAATATAAAATTAATCAACTGTAAATGCTACTGTAAAACATCAAAATATATTTCTCAAAACAAAATCATTGAAATTATAATAGAATATACTGAAGCTATGGCTATCACGAAACAAATTTTACCATCTCTAAATTTCAAACATGGATCACCAATAAATGGCTAAACTTACTATTAAACTACTTTTCATATAACCTAGCTCTCTTATTTGATGTACTTTGTTTTGACAGTAGTAGCAGTTATCAAGAAAAAGGAGTCTGAGTGGCTTACTATAGCCTAATATCAATAGCCTACTGTGAGGAGAACTTTACTATAATTACAGCGATAACAAAGTAAAATAAATTCTCATTTTCTGTAGCAATTTAACAAGTAGCCTACATTTGCCTCTATCAGCACTTATGTTTGTTTTAATGATGAGTGTATGAATGAAAATCGAAAGCAAATAGCCTGATACTTTGTTAATATTATCAATTGGTTGGAAAATCTGATGCTGTGAATAACTAAAAAACTACACGTGCTGTCTGAAAACTGATGTTCAGGCCACTAAAATTACCCTAAATCAGCTGAAAATGTTTAAATAGCATTACAATTGTTCTTGTTGCCCAGTATTATAGGAGTACACATAGTCTGGGCTTCAATGATAAGTTACTTCCCAGACAATTACATCTGAAATTTTCGTTATTTTTTAGGAATACGAGAATATTTAAAAGTATATATGTTGTAAGTTAATAAGAAACGTAATAAAATAAATATATTTAATCCTAATTTGGACACGTCCTTGTTACTATGACCTTCCTACAGAGAGAATCAAATAACGTAAATTGATACTCCTCTCGTTCGGTTTTCTTTTTTTTTTTCAATTGACATAAAATCTATTCGTGTTAAGTATATATTTGTCTTCATCCATCTTCGCATCAATGTAATGACTGACAGATAATAAGATTTTATTCATTCAGTGATTCATTCATTTTTATCGTCTATCGAAAACATATCAACTCTCAAGTTTAGCTTGGTATTACATTATCACAATTATTTGTCTTCATAACCACGGCAACGATACCGTGTTACTTGGCAATGTGAATGCCTAGAGAACAATTCGTTCATATTTCTAGTCTAGACCTTACGTGTCAGTGGGTACCAATTGCTGGTTTTAAGAATTATGTTTACTTCGATAGTTAATAGAAGCACACATAGCATATAGAAATCAGTTTCTTGAACAGAATGAATGATATATTTAGAATGAAGTTTAACTCAGCTATATTTCAATGAGAATTCCACACATCAATGAGGAACAAACATCGTGAAACAATTTTTTCTATTTAAGTTTTTTTTTATTTGCCTATGAAGGCAAATAAGATCTTCTTGCTTTTGTTGATAGAAATGCTTGTGTAATCAAATGTAATTGGTAGATGTCGTTGAGATGAATAAAGCGTGATGATTAACCTTTAACAGATCATTCAAATTCTATCGGAGATTTTTTCATTTATAGTTTGACCACATGTTAGCTACTTTTGGATTTTTATTAGGAAAATTGTGGGACCTTGTAAATATTACTATTTTCTTTTAAGGCTACGATGGTTGGAACAACGACGAACATTTTAGATGATAGTCAATGCGTGTCGTCAAGATAATCAAAGGGATAATCCAGTTTTATCTGTTATAATTTTATAACATTCGCTGAGAGAGTTTGTTGTGTTTTAGTTGTAAAAATGCCACAAACAAAGCAGAACGGATAGGAGGCACTCTGATTAAATGATTGAATGCCAATGAGCTGGTTAAATATTAAGAAAAACATATAATGTTTCAAATATAATTATGTAAGATATTAAAACTTTCTAAAGTTAAATGGTATATGCATTGCTGAAAAACCGAAACCGTTTTGAAAATCAGCAACAAAATTTCTTCTTTGTCAACCGGAGAAACGTTGAAGTAATCGTTGTAATAAAACGAAATCTTCCAAAATAATTTAGATTTGAAGTAATTAATTCAAAGTACTCCCTATTTGAAATGTTAGGATTAAATGTAAGAGATGTATGAGCAATGATCTATCAGATTTTATAACATTTTATGATGCTACGCATAAAAATTTAAAATACTAAATCTAGACACGCCTCAGGTAACCGTTATTCATTCGTTTTAGGTGAATATGTAAAAATAATAGATACATATTTAAAACTTAACTCTAATAATGTGCAGATTTATTAGAAGACATAAAATTTTAACGAATACAGCATTAAAATTTTATATCTTAATATCCACAAAATTTAACAGCTATGCTTCGCTAAATGAATATATTCCTATGTAAAAATTGCTTTAAAAAGTAAAGTCGTTAATCAGTTTCTGAAACCGAAAGCATATAAAGTGTAGGAAATATTGAAAGGAAATACAATGAAGCCATCATTATTAAGAAAACATGTCAAGTTCTACTGGAGAGATTATATAACAAGTTTATTATGGAAAAAGAACTGTTAAATCATAAATAATTGAAAGCAAATATTTTTATATTGAGAAGTTGCTTTCAAGTAACTTCATTTCGTTGAAAAATGTGAAAACGGAAAAGTGATAATAGGAAAATGCGTGTGTGGTTGATTAAAAATAATTAGAAAACAAGGAAACAAATTACAGTGTTCAGAACAAAAGCACGATGATGAGATTGGGTGAAGTGGAGGGGTTGCAAGAGGTGAATGATGATGATGATGACGACGATAACGATGATGATGATGAACATTATCATCATGATCACCGTCACCACCACCTTTACCCTATCATCATCATCATCATCATCATCAACATCGTTGAGGTGGTGGTGGTCGCCAAGGTGGTCGTGGTCGTTGTAATCATCATCATCATCATCATCATCATCATCATCATCATCATCATCATCATCATCATCATCCGTATTCAACTACTTTACAGAATTAGATTAATGGTTCTAAATGCCTGACGTTGATCAGCGATAAAGAACTAAACTATATAATGGAATTGGCAGTCACGTTTCAAATCCGAAACAATGCAGTTTCCGCCCCAGCTAGAACTACTTCACCTTACATTAAGTTTGATGCATCTCCGCAAATTATATATAAACTACTAACAATATTAAATAATCGTATTTTCATTCTTCTGGAAAATAGTTCAGTGCTTGTAATAAAATCAGTTCCTGGATATAATCCAGAGAGAAATGTGAAATAAGTATGTATGTATGAATAAATGTATGTATGGGAATATCAATTTATGTGCGTGTGTGCATTTGTGTGTGTGTATTTGTATGTGTGTATTTTTATGTGTGTAAAACTTGGGGTCTCTATATACAAACTGAATTCGTTCCAGAGTCCTATTCGTGAGCCACATTCTTCGACAAATTAATAATTGATGTACATATAAATAGAAGCGATCAGTTCCAAGCCACACTCAGATCTCACATAAATTATTGAAATGATACAATTTTATTTGCCATCAATAGCAGATACATACATATATACATGCACACATACATGCATACATACACAGACACATGCACGCACACACGCACGCACACACACACACACACACACACACACACACATACACACACACACACACACATATACATACATATATATGAACAGGATAAGCTACCCCTCTTTTGCAGAAAAAAGTGTTTCCTATATATATATCTTTGTTGATTAGGTACACTGAAAATTAAAGACCATGGGACCTAACCGTGAACTGTTCGAAGCCAGCAGTGTAGTAAACCAGTTATTGACTGATTCTAGGTAGGGCTTTTGAAAATCACTTTCTAGATTCTTTGAAAACCAGCATCTGTACGATATCCTTCGATGTGCATCACAATGATAATGATTATGTGAACAATAAGTTTTAAAAAGGATACATAGCAATTTGAAAGGAAAACATTGTTTAATTATCATGAACATATTGATCAAATAAAGCTACTGAAAAACAATATAATGATATTCTAATAATTGAGTTTCTCTTTACTGGGAGGTTGTAATGTCTAGAGAGTGAATCTCGTGATTACTATACATATATGTTCTTTGTTTACGGCTTAGGTATAAGCTTTCATGCTATGTTGTATGTATCGTAATTTTGTTAGATTGACATGAATATATATTGACAAGACGATTGTATAAATTTACATCACGTTTCTATATATTTCTCAAATGTTTCGTAGCATGTATTTTTATATGTAACTTTGTAGTGTTGTAATTTAAAACCTTAACACTCAAATTATGTTAATCCTATCGAACAGCTTGTGATATGTTTTACTGAAAGGATATTTCGGATCTTTTCCGTTTGCCTGCCACTTTTCAATTTCTTCAATTTTTATTCCAATTGCTTTCATATTTTGTGTTTTGGTGTAGTTTAAAAAAACAATCATTTACATTTACGCAATAAATCAAGAGATAAAGAGTTAATAGCCTTTAAATTTTACCAATTTGGGGTTATTTTAGCCAATAGAAAGCCACAGACATGTAGGTGCCTGTTTCCATAGTAAAAAGCTAAACTGTTACTAAGCTGTTCTCACTTCTGTTCTGGTCCTGTCAATCCACGTGGTCATTTTAGTTTATTAAATTCTTAAAACACGTGGTATGGTGTGGTTCTAAGATGTGCTTAAAATAACAGGTCTTACATGACGTACCCTCAATATGCATTTCATTTTTGCATAATCGTATGAATTTGCATGTATAGAATACAAATTCGCAAAAATGTTCTGAAAATTCCCCAAAATAAAAAAAAAAAAGTTATGAAGGTTTATATGGTGCGCATTAAGCAGAATTCCTCCAATATTTCATTTGTTTACTGATGACAGCAAGTGCCGACATGCCTGAAATGACAACTTGCAAATGACAACTTCCTGTTTTCTGAGTGGGTAGAAATGATAAAACTTTAAACCACGGTTACTTTAAAAAAAAGAAATTTCTTGCAAAAGTGAATTCTCTCCTGATATTCAGCATGGAAAATTACATCAAAACACCAAATTTTTAAACAGCCAAACAGAAAAGATCCGATATTCCTGTTCTCTTACTGAAGGTGATAGGACTTAGTGTGGAATAAAAGAAAGCTATTAACTCTAATCCTCCATAGACGGCCTAATGTGAAAAGGAGAAAAAGAAAAATACAGATCAATTTTTCGTATGTTTCTCAAAAGACGCCTGCTGTAACGTTATTTTCTGTTACTTGTTTCACACATTAGACTGCGGCCATGCTGAGGAGTTTTAGTCGAACGAATCGCCCCCAGTTCTTCCTCTTTGTAGAGCTTTGTATTTATCATATCCTCTCTTTTAACAAACCGCTAAATTATAGAGACGTAAACACACCTACACCGGTTGTCAAAGGGTGGTTGGGGACAAATACTGACACACACACACGCGTGAGTGTGTGTGTTCTTGCGTGTGTGTGTTTATGTATGAGTGTGTATATATATGGCAGGTTTCTTTCAGTTTCCGTCTACCAAATCAACTCACAAATCTTTGGTTGGTTCGAGACCATATTAGAAGACACTTTCCCACAATTCCAAGCAGTTGGACTGAATTCGGAACCATGTGGTTGATAAGCAAACGTATTACCACACAGTTATGCCTGCATTGTTGATATTGAGCAAATATATGGTCAATGTCGTTCTGGCCATGACGATTCCGCATTTCCACCATGTGCCGACAATAGCGGTCGTTATTTCGACTCTCTGACCGAGCGTTGTGAGCAAAACACATCATTTTCCGTTGCCTCAGTTCTGTCAGTTATAAATGAATAACTCGGCGATGGACTAGCGTCCCGTTCAGGAGGAATTTAATGATCTCGGTCATTCATACTCCATAGAAACCAGATAGCTGGCCTTATGAGTCTAGTGGTTGATGATGATGGTTATGACGAGAGGACACAGCCATATATAAATCTTTGTTTTTAAGAAGCATATAAGACAGGAAATTGTGATTTAGGGAAGATTTGGTTCATGTATTCAGTAGCTAAAGTGTCCCTGTTAGAAACTTCCTCGTCACCTTCCGTTGACCTTTCTTGGTAAAAGACGAATGAGATATACATATTAATCTGGATAGAGAGAAAATTTATCACATTTAGGTAAGATGTTCATACAATCTGCTCTCTGTTCACTTCAACTCGATAAACAGAGGCAATAAAGAAACCTAATATGTTAGCTAAACAAAAAAGAAACAAAAAAGAAACAAACACGTTTGCAGTTGATTTAAGTAAGGAACTATGTAGAGATAAGGTATGCCGTATTGATTTAATCATTTCGATAAAGAAGCTTTAAGACGTTGTATGTGAAAATGGAAAAAATGAAAACGAAAAGAAATACAGTACACGATTATTTTGTCTGGAGATCGCTGTCGCTTTTTATCTCTCTGCTTGTTATTTCAATCTCCCTCTATGTTCTCTCTAGAAAGTACATACGCTAGCGCGCACACTCGCTGTTTTAAATAAAATGTTGACTGTCGAAACACTTCAGTATCCCAAATCTCGGCTTCGTTTTCCTGTATCTATCACAAAAGACAGCAAGTTGGATACTAATAAAGTGTCAGCCTATATTTGGATATACGAATACGAAAAGAAATAGTTGGTACGAGAATCAAGAGTGTTGAAAGAGGGAAGCTTCAGATTTTGTCAACATATATAGATGTATATTTGTTTAAAAAAGATGTAGTACACACACACACACACACACACACACACACACACACACACACACACACACACACACACACACACACACACACATTTATATATATATATTAGTAGCTTCTGAAGTGAAGACACCATGTTCTTTGTCTATCTCCTTACCTTCTTGGCGGTTTTAGGTAAAAGCATACTAATGTGTCCATCTGTTTTAATTTAATTTAATTCCCTGTTGCAGCTGAGGATTCCTCTGCATTTAAATTGATGAAATGATTGCATTGTTCAATTAAATGGAGTTGCTTGAAACGATCCTACTACATTACCTCTGGATATCCCTTTTGCTTATTTTGATATATATATATATATAAGGAGAATTCACAAAAAAACAAAAAAAACAAAAGACGAAGACAGATGGTGTAGAAAACAAACAGATGTATTAGTATAACACTTGGGAATTGAAAAACGTCTTTAACGTTTCGAGCCTACGCACTTTCACAGAAAGGAACACAGAAAGAAACAAGGAGAGAAACAAGGAGAGAAAAAATGCATAGAAAAAACGCAGAGGAAAAAAAGGAGAGAAGGAAGCAGAGAAAAAATGTTTGTAGTGGTTAGCGATCTATATTATATATATATATATATATATATATAGGGAGAGAGAGAGAGAGAGAGAGAAAGATAATAATAATTTATACTATAGTCACAAGACCCGAAATTCGTGGTGATGGTTATAGTCAATTACATCGACCCCAGTACTTGAATGGTACTTAATTTTATCGACTTGGAAGGATGAAGGGCAAAGTCCATCTCGGCGGAATTTGAACTCAGAGCGTAGCGGTAGACGAAATACCGCTAAGCATTTCGTCCGGCGTGCTAACGTTTCTGCCAGCTCGCCGCCTTAGACTGAGAGATAATAATGCCAATAAACTTGATATTAAATTCGATATATATAAATAAAATGATTAAATATATATTCAGAAAATAAACACATATGCACAAGCTTATAAATATTTATATATATTGACAAAGAAACTGACTTTTACATGGAGCATGAAAAAAACCCCAGAAAACTAAGTGAAGAATAAATAGATTTTTAAAAATCTGTACATTCTTCACTTAGTTTAGTGCGTGACGCCCTTGAGCAAGGTTCATTACTTCTCGTTACGCCCGTCGACTCAGCTTGCAAAAATGAGTTGTACTTCTTTTTCAATGGGCCACCCTTGTTACACTTTGTGTCATGCTGAATCTCCCCGAGAACTACGTTAATGGTACACGTGTCTGTGGAGTGCTCAGCCACTTGCACGTTAATTTCACAAGCAGGCTGTTCCGAATATCGTATCAAATAATAATAACATCGAAAAATACCTTAGGAATGAGAACTCAGGTTCGAAATGTCCCCAAGACACCTGAAGAAGGCTGGGGGATATATCAGCCAAAACGCGTTAACAACAAACAAGATGAGGACAAATGTCCGTCAAATGTAAATAATGTAAATAATGTAAATAAAGTACATAATTCCTCATTTCTTAAATATAGAACATC
>NC_142934.1:88718609-88741109 GCF_046866305.1 Octopus bimaculoides | reverse complement strand
AAGCTTATCCCCACCACCTGCTGACCACTATGCAGAAAGAACATCGATGTGAATTCTGTCGGGATCTGCGTCAGCGTGCCAGTGAAGACCCATCCTTCATGTCGAGGATCGTCAACGGTTACGAGAGTTGAGTCTACGGGTACAACACCGAGACGAAAAAGCAGTCGTCACAATGGAAGAGCCCTTTATCTCCACGATCGAAGAAGGCATGACACAGTCACAGCTAAATCAGGAGCATTCTCATTGTTTTGTTTTCGACATCCTCGGCATCGTGCATCGAAGATTCGTTCTGCTGAAACAGGCTGTCAATAGCGACACCTACTGTGGTAATCGAACTTTAAGCTCTAAAATATAAGTATATATTTATTCATCTTTCTTATCTTTATTTTGCGTTACATTTTCATTAGCACGTTCTCTTCTATTCCCTATTTGATTATATATCGATTACTATTGCACATTGCGAATCTCTTACGTCAATCTCAGGTACCAATCCTCCACAAACCGAAAAGTGAAAAAAATAAAAGTATCACCGTGTATCGTTCTGACTCATTTAAACGAAGTGGTATTTTTATGTATATTAAGTTTTTTCTATCTTCCACCTTGCACCTTATTTTCCAATTTTCTTTCTTACAAATCCATGTTGGTATACATGCTTAATTTGAAATTGTTTTACCATTTTTATTTGTTGTTTTTATCGACAGTGTTATTTCACTTTCATGTGGAGGCGCAATGGCCCAGTGGTTAGGGCAGCGGATTCGCGGTCATAGGATCGCGGTTTTGATTCCCAGACCGAGCGTTGTGAGTATTTATTGAGGGAAAACACCTAAAGCTCCACGAGGCTCCAGCAGGGGATGGTGGCGAACCCTGCTATACTCTTTCGCTCCAACTTTCACTCACTCTTACTTCCTGTTTCTGTTGTGCCTGTAATTCAAAGGGCCAACCTTGTCACTCTGTGTCACGCTGAATATCCCTGAGAACTACGTTAAGGGTACACGTGTTTGTGGAGTGCTCAGCCACTTGCACGTTAATTTCACGAGCCGGCTGTTCCGTTGATTGGATCAACTGGAACCCTCGACGTCGTAAGCGACGGAGTGCCAACAACAACATTTCACTTTCATTGCATGCAAAAGCTTCTTTTATAAGTTCCCGTATCCTTTGCACATTACTATATTGTTGCTGTTTTTCATCAATTAGAGCTAGCTTACAAAATTGCCTAGATTATTGCTGTAGGTTCTTCCGTTGATATTTCACCTATACGCCACTAACCATTCAACCATATTGATCTTTTTAAATAATTATCTCTACAAATACATTTTCAAAGTTTTAATTTCCTCTATTGCATGGAATTATATACATGTATATATTATGTAATACACACACACACACACACACACACACACACACACACACACACACACACTTATTTGCACATATATATATATATATATATATATATATATATATATGAGAAGAAAGTGGATGTAACAACAAGGGGAAACTCGTGGTTATCACTGGTATGTCTTTCATTTAATTAGATAACAAAGAAGAAGGAAGATGAAGGTAGCATTTACGATTATATAAATATATATATATATATATATATGCTTGAGAAACGGAAAATATGACATACCTATATATAATTAAAAAAAAACGTGTGTTAAATAAACAAACGAGCACATACTGCATTCACAGGCGAATAGAAAACACAGAAGGCCACTGATTCTTCGCCAGTTTTCGGCGACAGGGTCAAACGCAGTTTCAGCCATTATCGATAATATTGCTTCCACTCTGGTGGCACCGACAAAAACATAAGAAAACGGGACGCTCCCGAGACGAGATCGGTAGCGGATGGACGAGGGACAAAACAATAAACAGGATAAAGTCTTAGGGTCACAAGAAGACAATTAATAATAATAATACATATACAACGAAAAGCCTTGGGGCTGCAAGACAAGACAAAAAGTTTTAATTTCCTCTATTGCATGGAATTATATACATGTATATATTATGTAATACACACACACACACACACACACACACACACACACACACACACACACTTATTTGCGCATATATATATATATATATATATATATATATATATATATATATATATGAGAAGAAAGTGGATGTAACAACAAGGGGAAACTCGTGGTAATCACTGGTATGTCTTTCATTTAATTAGATAACAAAGAAGAAGGAAGATGAAGGTAGCATTTACGATTATATAAATATATATATATATATATATATATATATATGCTTGAGAAACGGAAAATATGACATACCTATATATAATTAAAAAAAAACGTGTGTTAAATAAACAAACGAGCACATACTGCATTCACAGGCGAATAGAAAACACAGAAGGCCACTGATTCTTCGCCAGTTTTCGGCGACAGGGTCAAACGCAGTTTCAGCCATTATCGATAATATTGCTTCCACTCTGGTGGCACCGACAAAAACATAAGAAAACGGGACGCTCCCGAGACGAGATCGGTAGCGGATGGACGAGGGACAAAACAATACACAGGATAAAGTCTTAGGGTCACAAGAAGACAATTAATAATAATAATACATATACAACGAAAAGCCTTGGGGCTGCAAGACAAGACAAAAATGGGTAACGCGAAGCAGAAATGAAAATTGTCCTAAGGGACTATAGACACGGGGTGGGGTAGAGCGAAATCGTGTCCAGTACGGTCGAAGGCGAGTCGAAAAGTATGACACTGCCTTAGGTCGTCACGTGTCACTTGATAGTGGGAGGAGGGTAACAGAAAGACAGAGAGAGAGAGAGAGGGAGAGAGAGAAAGAAAGAAAGAGAGAGAAACAGAGAGAAAGAAAGGAAATTAAGAGAAGCAAAGTAAAGGAAGAGACAGAGTGGCACAAAAATATTCCAAGAATAACTCTACAAATTAATAAAAAGTTAATGACTGCGTGCGTTACATAAATAATACCTCCATGATTAAATAAAATGACAAGAAACGGAAAATATGACATACATATATAACATATGACATACATATAAAAACAAAAAATCTTTGGGATATACAAGGCAATACAAAACATATATACATATACAGACACATGCATACATACCGCTTAGTATCCCAGACTAGCTATATTTAATAAAGAATAACTTATTTAGCTACGTTTTGATATCTTCTTCGAAATAGTCACCTTGCACGGCAACGCACTGGATCCAGCATTCGTGTCACATTTTGGAATCCGGCCTAGAGGTCGTTTTCCATCATCGAATCGAGGACCTTCCACGATTCGCTCAGGATATCGATAACGGCGTTAAAACGGCGATTTTGCCTTTCATCCTTTCGGTGTCGATAAATTAAGTACCAGTTGCATACTGGAGTCGATATAATCCGCTGACTCGCTCCCCCAAAATTTTGGGGCTTGTGCTTAGAGTAGAAACGAATAAATTTTAGAGTCATTCAAGTGCCTTCTCTACCAACTTCAGAAATTGTTCTTACGTAAAAACAATAAATATTTTTCTTTTCTTACATCCTGTCAACCTAACTCTTTCTACTTCTATTTAATTTCTTTTCCGCAATCACCTTTTAATTTTACATTTCTTTATTTGATCATTTAAAAATATTCGGCCTAAGTTTTTTGGAAGTTTTTCTATACACGCATTTCACTGTAAAGCATATTCTGGTTCATATAATATTGAAATTTTCCCATCCATTACAATTAATTTTAACTGCTACCCTTATTTACAAGCCAGCCTCGAAGATTCTGTATACAGCAAGGCTATGAAATGCAATTAAGCGAAAGCAATTACTTATACTATTAAATAAAGTGGAATAATGTTCTTCAAACGAAGCTGAAGATCGAAAACGAGGCTCTTTCAGTTGTAAATTATGCAGAATGTATTTGAAACAAACTAGCTATGTATGCATGTATGTATGTATGTATGTATGTATGTATGTATGTATGTATGTGTGTATGTATGTATGCATGTATGAATATATATATGGGAGAATATACAATGTACGCAATTATGTATGTTTATATGTATGCATACATGTATGTATGCATCTCTATATATCCATATACATACATGTATACATATACACACATACATACATTCACACACACATATATATGTATATACGCATACTCATATGTGTGTGTGTGTATTTCTGTGTTCGTACGTGTGTATGCGCCCTCGCAAATGATGTGATGGTGCGTAGATACAATTTAGAAAACATTCAATTTAAATTTACAGCTACACAAATATAAAAACCGATGTCAGAACAACGTTATCAATAATATAGATCTAATGAATAAAAACATGCATATGACTGTGTGTATGTATACATGCATGTGCTCACACACACATACTCATACATAAAATCAAATTGTTAGATCTTTACAACTATAATACAAATATACACACGCTAAACACAAAACACTTGACACTAAATACAATGGTAAACCAATGATGGCATAAATACATCGGTTCTCTAATGAATACCTATTCATGCCCAACAAATATCACTACAATATTGACTGCATAACAAACAAGATCGTACATGCCCTACATAAACAAAGAGCATTGCAGCACGGTTGGCCCTTGAGCAACACTAAGAAAACACAGTTTTGGAAGATGTCGCTAACCGTCTAATTATATGCACCGAAAAATTATTCAACACTCAGAGTTTTTAATCAATATGTTGAAGACGATAATTAAGCAATAATTAGGCTTGAAACATTTATTTTATTTTTCCTATAGCTAAATCGATGAAAACTATGAATATATTTCATAAGACAGTAGGTAATCAATTGGCATTACAATACAAATATTTTTCCTTCAGTATTACATACCCGCACCGCTAAGTGTAGTCATGCAGTTATACTAATCAATAATGGACGGGCAAGCATGCATCTGCGTGCGCATGTTTGTCAGCATATATATATATATATATATATAACGTGAGATAGTTAGGGGTTGGGGGTTCAACCCACTAAGGGATAGTATCTATCCAGTATGTGTGCAAGTAGTTGGGTTCAGCATATTATCCTCCATTTTCTAATTGTTACACACACACATATATATATATGTATTCGTTTATTCTTTTACTTGTTTCAGTCATTTGACTGCGGCCATGCTGGAGCGCCGCCTTTAATTCAACAAATCGACCCCCAGGACTTATTCTTTGTAAGCCTAGTACTTATTCTATCGTTCTGTTATGCCGAACCGCTAAGTCACGAGGACGTTCACACACACTAGCATCGGTTTTCGAGCGACGGTGGGGGTGGGGCAAACACAGACACACAAGCACACACACACAGACACACACACACACACACACACATATATATATATATATATATATATATATATATATATATATATATACGGCAGGCTTCTTTCAGTTTCGTGTACCAAATCCACTCACAAGACTTTGGTCGGCCCGAGGTTATACTAGCAAGCACTTGCCCAAGGTGCCACGCAGTGGGACTGAACCCCGAACCATATTGTTAGGGAGCAAGCTACTTACCACACAGCCACTGCTGCGCATTCATACATGCATATACAAACTTATACAGAATGTAGAAAATATATTTCTGCTTCTCATTCAGTAAGCTAGCACATGTGTTACTTTCTAATGGGAAGTTTTATCAAATACTTGTATTAGTATTTAGGCCTCGAACGCGCGCCTGACAAAGTTTCTTTCCTTATTTCTTCTAGCTTAACGTTCTGAGCTCAAATTCTGCCGAGTACTCACCGGCTTTTCTCTCTTTTCTGGATCGATGAAATAGCTATCAATTGAGTTCTGCGATCAATCTGATCGACCTACCTCTCTCACGATGTTGCTGACATTGTATCAAAGTTTAAAACTATTGTTATTATATCTAGCAGAAATACTGCTCTCCGAGTGTTTTTCTGCTCGAATACGTACACATGTGTATCATTTTGATAAAGAAATACAAGAAAAAATTCTCAATACCTTTCTGAGATTTTGTTTTTAATCACTCAGTTGTTTTTCCCATACATTCCCGCCCTGTGCAATCACTGAACCGAGCAGGATATATGTCTCCCGGTGACGGAACCGTCTCCGCTAAATATAAACTAAAGCTACACCCATCCCTTTCTTAAGGAAAAGCAGTCCGCACAATGGAACTGGAAATGAAGTGGCTTATATTCACTTTTTACTGAAACAAGTAAAAGAGTAAAAAAGTAAAAGATATATATATATATATATATATATATATATATATATATATATATATATATATATATATATATATATATATATATATATATATATGTGCATATATATATATGTATATATATATACATGTATGTATGTATGTATATCGTATATTACTTCTTATTTTGAACTCTACTATTTCCCTCTATTTAACTCTCTCATTTCGTCTCTGATGAAAGGACATCCCCCACATCTCTGAAACAGCTGTAAGATTACCTTTCTCTATAAATGTCCCAGAGATTTCACACTGCCTCGGCTTTATTGTATCATTTAATTTAACATATATATAAATATATATATATATATGCTAGTGTGTGTGTGTGTGTGATTGTGTATCTGTATGTGTATTTCGTGTGTGTATAAATGGAAGTGTTTGAGTGTGTATGTATATATGCACAGATACAACAGAAAAACATGCACACACACGCACAAACGTTACATATTTTATTACAGTTCATGTAAGTTTCCGAAGCTTTGGCGCCCATAGAGTTCTGACTGACCTAAATTTTTTTTTCCACCTTTTGTTGAATATATTGATTTTTTGAAACCATAAAAACTAAAATCTTCAACGACCAATTCAAAGACATGCATTATGGTAGTTTTACATTCTCGGATTTATCGAAAATTCCATAGATTTTCTTATAATATACAACAATATATATTCTGCTATAATTTCGTTATTAGGCACAGTTTTACGATTTCAATATTCATATAAACCTACCAAAATAACTAAAGAAAAAAAAAAGCTGCCATATCGAACATTATTATTGCTTGAATTTTCTCGGACTTACATAAACTTATATGATTTTCTCTCTTTCCGTTTTTTTGTTAATCAAATGATATACAAGAATCAACTGTCATAAAGTTTATTGTTGAAATTAGATATTAAGAATATAAAAATTTTAATTCTTCACGTGAGAATTCCGTCCATGGTTTCTAATATTCTAATAGCCATAACGCCCAAGTAAGAACGCTTTTTATTTTATTTAAATTTACTATCTAACTCTTTTACTCGTTTACAATAAACACGTACAACCACGTATAGAGATAGATACAAACATTGATATCTCTATCTATCTATCTATCTATCTATCTATCTATCTATATTTACAACCACACATGCACGCACACACACATTCACAGCAAATATATGAGTGTATATTGCTGTTTCTCTCTGTTTATATGTATATATATATATATATATATATATATATATATCGATATAATATTTAATTGTTGCGAGTAGAGTAATTTCCTTTTGGGATAATAGTAATATATAATGCTTATATATAATGTACAAGTAGACATCTTATTTTTCCACTCTAAATCAAAATTCTTTATTAGATATCCTAAGTTACACATTGATATTCACTGCTAAAACTTTCAGACACACATTTGACTCGCAGGTTTCAGCAACTTACACATTTGAACAGTTTGTGTAATAACAAAACTGTATTATATCATCATTTTGTATTCACATTACTGTAGAGGCGCAACGGCCCTCTGGTTAGGGCAACGGACTCGCAGTTGTAAGATCGCAGTTTCGATGCGCAGACCGGGCGTTGTGAGCTTGTATTGAACGTATGCACCTAAATCTCCACGAGGATCCAGCAGGGGGATGGGGTGGCGAACCATGCTGCACTCTTTTACCGCAACTTTCTCTTCCTGTTTCTGTTGCACTTGTATTTCGAAGGGCCAGCCTTGTCACACTCTGTGTCACGCTGAATCTCCGCGAGAACTACGTTAAGGGGACACGTGTCTGTGGAGAGCTCAGCCACTTGCACGTTAATTTCACGAGCAGGCTATTCCGTTGATCGAATCAACTGGAACCCTCCCCTTCGCAACCGACGGAGTGCCACGGCGACTGATATTACTACCCTGTCACTCCTAAATTATCTTAATGGGTTAGGGTTAGGGTATGTGTCTGTGCGTGCTCCGTGCGTGCATATGTATGTGTGCGCGCGCGCACATACAGCGTATGGCTTAGTAGCTCAGGTATTCCGCTGTAAAGGCGACTGTTTTAATGGACAATGTTTACGGCTAACGATCTTGCGATCGCGAGTTCGATTCTCGGCGGCACATTATATCTTTGAGCAAGACATTTTATCGAACATTACTCCAGACCACTCACCTGGCAAAAATGATTTGTTCCTGTATGTCTTTGTGAACATTATTATTTCTATGTAAACATTATTACCCATGCTGCTGGTCAACCATTGTTTGTTCACCTCTCTGAAACTAAGCAGTCCAGCAAAAGAGATCGATAACATAATTACCAAACTAAAAATACTGGTATTGATTTATTCGACTACAACTCTTCAAAGCGACGCCCCGACATAGTTGTAGTTTAATAACTAAAACAAGATAAAAATCTACATATTTTCCTTCTCCTCTAATCTATGAACGCCTACTTTCTTAACTAAAGCAAATTCATAATACAATACATGAAGTAACCGTAGCATAAGTAATTCATTCCATATAAGCTGACATCTACACAAATATCACTCTTAAACATCACATTATACAACCAAATATTACATTAGATCACCAACGTAATTTGATTTTAGCACCTCTATTTCTGATCTCCGATCTACCACCTTTAATGTTAATTTATTTCCTTCTCTACTTCTCGCTTAACTGGCTCCCATTACATAGCGCCTAAACTATTACATAACTCCATGACAATTAATCTTTCATTCTGTCCTTTGAAAATTACATTGACAGATATATGTGAATTTGCATTATGCATTCAAATGCTACACGAGATAAGCAACACAGTTTATTTCATACCGCTAATATATGTCTACGTTCCTCGACTTTTCAGTTGTCACATGCGTCCACATAAAGCATCCTTTTGCATTTCCTATATAAGCATTATCTGTTTATAATCCAGCAGTAATAAACCATATAGTTACATAGACTCATACATACATACATACATACATACATATATGCTTACCCAGATATCTTTTACTTGTTTCAGTCATTAGACTTTGGTCATGCGAGGGCACCATCTTCAAAACATTTTATTTGAATGAATCGACTCCAGTACCCTTTTTGTCAAACGTTTCAGTTACGAGGCCGGAAACACACCAACACCGGTTGGCAAGCAGTATCAGAAGACAAGCAAGCGGAGATCCAAAGACACTCAATCAGGCACACACACATACGTGCATATATATATTTATATATATATATATAGAAAAAAATTAAGGTACTCAGAAATCTGGATGTTTGTACATTTACAGATTTTTATTAATGTCACATATTATGTAAAGCGCTTTTCACCAAGTCGTGTAGGATTTTCAATTTGAAAATCCTACACGACTAGGTGAAAAGCGCTTTATTTAATATGTGACATTAATAAAAATCTGTAAATGTACAAACATCCAGATTTCTGAGTACCTTAATTTTTTTCTATATAATTTCTGTACATCACCTCCAAACCTTCAAATATATACTTTTGTTATTTACACCACCTGTCCTCGTCTGTTGTTATTATTTATATATTCTCCCATATATATATATATATATATATATATATATATATATATATATATATATATATATATATATATACGACGAGGTTCGTTCAGTTTCCGTCTACCAAATTTACTAAGAAGACTTTGGTCTGCTTGAGCCTATAGTGGAAAACGCTTGCCCAAGTTGTCAGGCTATGGCACTGAACTCCGAAGCAAGTGGTTAGTAAGCAAGCCTCTTACCACACGGTCATACCTGCGATATATAAAGTGAAGGCTTGTCAGGAATTGAGCCTCACTATCAGTCTGAAGAAGACCAAAGCACTGGGCTGAAGTGCCCCCCCCCTACGCCACCATCAACAACTACAAGCTGAAGGTAGTCCATAAATGCACCTACTTCGGCTCTACCATCGCTGATAACCTCTCCTTGGACCCTAAGATCAAAAGGCGAATCAGACAAATATCCTCCACATTTGCCAGGGTCACAAAGAATGTCTGGGACAACAGAAAACTGGCCGCAAGCACGAAAACTCTCTAAAAGGCGTGTTTCCTTAGTACGCTACTTTACGGCAGTGAGATGCAGAGCCTCTGTTTCAGACAGAAGCAGCGTCTCAATGTCTTCCACCTCCGTAATTTGTGACGCATCTTGGATATCAAGTGGACCGACTACATCACCAAAACAGAAGTCTTCAATCAAACCAAGACACCCGGTACGCTCAACCTGCTCCAGCACCATCGTCTGCGATGGCTCGGTCATGTATATTGCATGCCGGGGTGAAGGGTCCCCTAAAACCTCCTGCACGGGGAATTGGCCACCGGTACAAGAGCACGAGGGCGAGCACAGTTGAGCATGTCCCTTGGTGGCTGACGATGTGTGCATCTCTGATCATGAGCAGAAGTAGTTGGGGAGTATCATAGCCATGTGTTGAGAGGAATTCTTTGAGATTTGAATAATTCACCTTTGGAAATATGGGTGTTTTGCTCAACACCCTTAAACAAACCTTGTTCCACTTTAAGGACGGTGTTGCCGCTATGCTCATTGACATTCTTGATAGCATTCACAGAAAGTCCATCCATTGATTGGCTCTCTATCACTATCGAACATATTAAAGCCTCTGGCTCATATGTGTTGTCTCTTCTTTATGTTGCTAATATCCAATGGTTTCTGCTTATTAAATTTGGTTACTCATTAAATTTATGCTCATTAAATTTGGTTGCTCTCGTACTTCCTCTACATAACCACCTCGATCCACTTGCTTTTCCACCCCTTTGATTGCACTATATCCAAACTTTCATTCCTAGTACGTTGCTCCTCTGGAATTTCCTCCCTGCACATATCTTTCCTTTAGGTATTAAACTGTAACATTTCAAACTGAACATTGATGGTATTAATCTCATTCGTCTCTGAGTGCCACTTTTCCTCCATCGGGTCTCAGCAATTCAAAAAGCAATGCTTGTTTCACAAGGCCATATTTGAGACTGAGATCCCTTTCTCCTGGTACAGTTACTAAAGGTGTGGATATGCTGCTTGCAGCGCTCTTTGAACATCGTTGTGCATTAATTGTTATCGTTCTCAGTATTTTTTTTTTACATAGACCTAAACGAATCTACTCCTCAATGAGTACTATTCTATAGTAGAAGAAGGGTAAATATTTATAATTTTGGGATTCTTCCATCAAATAAACCTTTCATTCTTTTACCAAAGTCATTATTTGTGGAAATAATTAAACATATTTTCAGTTTTTGCGAGTAATTTTCATAAGGATTTTGGTGGTGAAATATGAGGTCCGTGGGAGAAAAGATTCACTTCTCTCATTAATGTTACTCTGTACTTATTCCATTGTTCGTTGATTTCGATTATGATATTTATTTCTATTTTGCGGCTGGTGATTGAATCTAATATCTAATATGTATTAATATATCATGATCAATTTGATATAGATTTCTTGGTTTATTGGATTGTATGTACAAATTGTTAGATTTTGGAGTTTCTCGTATTATGCCACTTAGTCTCTACTGGAAGTTATTGAGTTCTATGACTTTCATTTTTTTAATCAACAGACAAAACTTCCTAATCAAATTCCTTTAGATTTAAATCCAAATGATCTCATTTCGCATTAAATCCAGTTCATTGACGTTCTGTTCAGGGTGATGGCGTGTTATATTCTCGCTCATTTGTATGTCATGAAAGCCGGATAACTTGTCCTACGAGTTCTAGGATTCGAACACAGTAATGTCCAAGACACTTGCTCCTAATTTAGTTATTTAAGAAAACAAAAACAGTAAAAAACTAACAAAAAACAAAACACAAAAACAAGCAACTAGTGTCTACAAATGTTATACGCTAACAAAGTTATTTTCTTTGTTTATGTTGTTTGGAATAAGTTATCCTTAAGGTTACAGAGAGAGTTTCAATGAATTAATCACTGTGTTTGAGTATAGCATTTGGTAGTTGTGGACTAAAGTGCTCCTTAAAAACGGCATAATACGTTTATAGTAAATTTATGCTCGACTATCAAGATCTTTTTCTACTTTAAGCACAAGGCCCGAAATTTTTGGGGAGGCGGTGCCAGTCGATTACATTGACCCCAGTACGCAACTGGTAGTTAATTTATCCACCCCGAACGAACGAAAGGCAAAGTCGACCTCGGCGGAATTTGAACTCAGAACGTAAAGACGGACGAAATGCCGCTAACGCATTTCGCCCGGCGTGCTAACGTTTCTGCCAGCTCACCGCCTTGCTTGGCTATCAAGATCGACCACACTCGGAAGCAATGGACACAAAAGCAGCTATTCAAACCAAATTATACAGTGTAATATAGATATATATTTTTAGACTATACAGTATTTTAAAATGTTAATAGAAACGTGATAAGAGTTCTTATCTCTTGCGTCTCCTAAGTAATATAATTCTTAATTTCATATTTCATTTATATCATTGTGATAACATTTCTTATCTTTTATGTCACACATTTTAAATCAGCTCACACACATTGAAATATACACTTTTGCTATCTTTCTTTTTTTAATAAATAATACCGCTGCGGATACAGAAAAAAATACAAAAACGAACGACAATTAATTGACAAGATTCATTATATTAGATTTATTGTATTTTAATTCTTTTCTTCTTACATTATTGCTTATTATATTTCTCCATAGGCATTTTGCTTTCCATTTCGTCTTTTAATCCTTTTAGACGCGTTTTTTTAAAAAAATTAATTTTGAAGTCACTGAATTAAATCTGATAGGGACGATTCTATTTACATCCTTTATTATTCGAATTTGAAATTATGTATTAAAATGAGGGCAAAATCTCAGAGATATTTGAAGTCATTGCCTCACTGTACAGAAACAGATGCAAATGTGTAGCGCCAACATTCACACACACATACATAGGCTTAATATAGTAGAATATATATATTTATATATGTATGCACATATATATATGTGTATATATGTATATATATATATATATATATATATATGTCTGTCTTTAACATACATATATATATTATATATAAATATATATATATAATATGTATAATTTGTCTACCCTATATATTTTCTTAATAAAATTTTTCGTAATTTTGAAGAGTTGGTACATAAATTTTTATTTGCTGCAGAATATAACTACGCTTGCGTGGGAGATTTGAAAAGTTATAGTGTATATAGATGGAAGCATGGGCATTCCACAAATATACATTAGTTATAGCACCCGTGCTGATGAGGACACGGATGGCAAATTATTTTATTTGTTCTTTGATGTTCGAAACGTAAGTACATGTAACTATTGAACATGTTTCTAGTTTTCGTCCCCTTTGAAATTACTCTTATCCGTGATTTGAGATTTGACTGCTGTCTTTAGCATGTAAGGTGTCCTGTTAATTTCTCCTCTTTTGTGTATAGAAACGTACACTAATTTTTTATATGTATATTTATATATATATTTATATATATATATGCATATATATATGAAACACGTGTAATCTTTTTATTATATTTATCTTATGATATTTACTTTACTTTATATTATACTCATTTATTGTGCTTTTAATTATTAATTTTTCTATATGTGATAGTGGATTTCATCGATGAGTTCTTGAAAATTGGTTATTTTCCCTAAAACTATATATATATATATATATATATATATATATATATATATATATATATATATATATATATACTTATATATTCACGCACACATTTTTGTGTGTATGTTTTTGAATCCATATAGCAAAAAGAAATATGACACCACCCTTTCTTTTTCCTAACTTGTGCGCATATAGCATGAGATTGGTCACAATTCCTATTCCGAGGAATATTCCGATGTATTTATATGCGCCAGTGCAAAGGACTTTAGATTGGTATCTACGCTTCCGCATCTGCTATATTCACAGAGTGAAGGGCCCTTCGCTCTGGACCTCTTTTTTTTGCCATATTTAACAAATAATCACCAAATATCGTTTCACGATCTATAGCTATGAATACTCGCTCAGAAATTCATAAGCCTACATACACACGTTTCTACACACACACACACACACACACACATACACACACAAACACACACACACACACACACATATATAGGTACATATGTATGTACACTCCTATCTCTCTCTATATATACATGTAATGTACAGAGTATATATGTGTCTATATATATATATATATATATATATATATATATATATATATATATATATATATATATATATATACATAAACATATTCATATATGCTAGTGTATCTGTTACCTGTGCATTTACGTTTGTACATTAGGCACTTACATACAGGAGTTTATATTCATAAATCTCTGATTATGCAACACGTACTATGTAATATCATAAAATAGTTTATATATACGAGGGGAAGCTAAAAAGGTTCTGGCTTTAAGAGTATCGTGAAAGACCTTGTTGGGGGCTCAGCCTTCCGAGTTCTTCTATAAACTTTAGAAACTCTGAAGGACCGCCGTGAAAAGTGTGTAAATCTGAGAAGGGATTATATTAAATAAAATCATAATTAACTGATACTCCTGTATTTTCTTTTACTCAAAGCCAAGAAGTTTGCAGCACACCCTTGTATACGTGTATGTATGTATGAGTGTGTATATGTTTGTGTGTGTGTGTGTGTGTGTTTGTGTGTGAGAGTTTGTGAATGTACGTGCAGACGTGTTTGCCTGGTAATAAGTTCGTTTGCAAAGCACATGTTTCTGTGTTCAGTTCCACAGCATGGCAAAGTGGACGAGTGTCTCCTAGAATAGCATAAGGCCGACCAAAGTCTTGTGAGTAGATTTGATAGACGGAAACTGAAAGCAGCCCGTCGACACCAATATACACTCGACCTACATTTATATCTATAGTATTTAAAACAGTTTGATTCCCTTCCGTGCTGCTTGAAGTTTAGCCCTCTAACTGGAGCCCGACTCCTTCAGGCATCTGGAATTCTAGTCATTCCTGAAGACTTAAAATGTCGAGCATCCCTTAGAAGCCTGCGAAACTTGAAGTAGCACAGAACCGAATCAAGTTGTTTTAAATACTACACATATAAGTCTTAGAAAATGTTTTGATCGCCCTTTTCTTTCGTATGTCCATTCACTCGTGTATGTATGTGAGTGTTTGTGTGTACGTATATATATATATATATATATATATATATATATATATATATATATATATATATATATATATATATATATATATATATATATATATATATATATATATACATATACACACATATATATATATGCATATGCAAAGATATATATATATATATATATATATATATATGAAAAATATTGTATGTAGTTAGACGATCTAAAATTTATTGTTCAGCATATTACCATAGAAAATGTTTTGCTGTTGCTCTTACTCTCTTTACTCTTTTACTTGTTTCAGTCATTTAACTGTGGCCCTACTGGAGCACCGCCTTTAGTCGAGCAAATCGACCGTGGGACTTATTCTTTGTAAGCCTAGTACTTATTCTATCGTTCTCTATTGCCGAACCGCTAAGTGACGGGGACATAAGCACACCAGTATCGGTTGTCAAGCAATGCTAGGGGGACAAACACAGACACACACGCGCGCACACACACACACACACACACATATATATGTATATACATATATACGACGGGCTTCACCGAATCCTTTGCTAAACTATATACTGAGGTGGAAGGGAGTTACTGCCCATCGTTTGTTCGCTGATTGAGATAATCTTCACATACAAGGAAACGCCTACTTAGCCGGTTCTCGAGATACACATAGCCAGCTGTGAGCAAGTAGGAAGGATAAATTGTCGCAGTGCAACTCATTTCATATACACGCTCGGGTAAATAGAAAAAAAAGCAAGAAAAGTAAAAGAAATTAACACACATAGGCGTAGGAGTGGCTGTGTGGTAAGTAACTTGCTTACGAACCACATGGTTCCTGGTTCAGTCCTACTGCGTGGCACCTTGAGCAAGTGTCTTCTAGTATAGCCTCGGGCCGACCAAAACCTTGTGAGTGGATTTGGTAGACGGAAACTGAAAGAAGCCCGTCGTATTTATGTATATATATATATATATATATATATATATATATATATATATATATATATATATATATATATGTATGTATGTGTATGTATATGTTTGTGTGTCTGTGTTTGTCCTCCCAGCATCGCTTGGCAACCGATGCTGGTGTGTTTACGTCCCCGTAACTTAGCGGGTCGGTCAAAGAGACTGATAGAATAAGTACTAGGCTTACAAAGAATAAGTCCTGGGGTCGATTAGCTTGACTAAAGGAGGTGCTCCAGCATGGCCACTGTCAAATGACTGAAACAAGTAAAGAGTAACATACCCACAGACACAATACATACATATACGGGAGAGTGTATAAACCTGCTTTAGAAGTTATACATTGGAAGTTAAGCATTTATACACATACATTATTCAGAGTAACCCTGCTTTCGATTTAGTGGGAAACATGCAACACACACACACACACACACACACTCCCCTCCACACGCACGAATATGTGTGTATGCCTCTATGTATGTATGTGTTATATCGGAGCCATTTCCTTATCAACACATATCTCGGTTAATGACATCTATATTGGCTCTCATCAATGAAATCCACCAATCAGAATAAGCTTATTATTTGCAAGTCTGTCACGAGTTTTAATCTGTAATCATCACTGATAATTCACATTCTATACTGCAGAGATATTCAGGAAGTTGCACACAAACATATTTTCTTAAAATATCAGATAACTCATCCGATACACTGCAGGTTTTTTTTCAACACAATAAACGGGTTAAACAATTAAAAATATATTATATATTAGAATTGTTTGGATATACCATTCATTATTATATTCTTGTTATTATATTTCATTTTCCAGCGCATATTCTTTTCTTGCTATATTTTCCCAAATTTGTATATACAGCATCATGTATTTCTGCATGCATAATCTTATTTACATCCTCGCACAAATACATAGCTACAATTTTTGCATTTCTATTTTAACGTGTTGCATTTTACAGATTCCTTATAGCTCGAGGGAAAGGATATAGAATTTAGATTCTCTTCTTCCTTCACTCGTTTTATTCCAACATTTCCCAATGTTAGTACCATATAAAGAATACTAAATATTACGAAGATGACAAGGATAAAATACAAAAACTCGATCGATGTTTTATCTCACTTATATATTTATCTAACTGATATATTCCAATACGTGTAATTCCATTTCTCTTCTGTTCATGTGATACGTTTGCATAATATCTATATGTAGCTGATGCCAAATTCTGTAAAGCAACTTCATAGGAATAAGGTTTCCTAATTCCTTATGGAATCGTAATATCCATATAGCGGAAAATTTTTGTGTTCATTGAGTGGTCTACACAGCAATAAGTTATGTAATCCTGGCGTTAATAAATTCATATATACATTTGCTCTTTCATTATTTGCCTATCAATGCAATGAAAGCTTGTAATATCTTGTAGTCAGTCTGAAGGACTGTCGTCTTATATTTGAAGATGTAAGAACCTTGTGTCTAATAGATAAATCAATGTTCCTTCCTGCTTCTAAACTGAATTTTTCACTTATATGAAGTCTTCAATTTTCTTTATACGACATTCTCGATACCGAAGTTTGCTTCTCTCATCATATAAAATACTAGCCCTACAATATTCTGGATTGCTCCTCCGTGCATAGGATTTATTGTTTTCCTTAACTCTTATGTCATAGATTGACTTTTTATGAACATGGCGTTAGATGTGTGCAAAAGACATCATGGAAAATGATATAGTAGAAAACATGAAAGTATATAGGTTACAAAAGACAGAAAGCAACAGCGCCGAATAAAAAAGAACTTGCATTATTTGCATTTGACGGATATTTGTCCTCATCTTATTTGTTGTTAAAACAACGTTTCGGCTGATATACCCTCCAGGCTTCATCAAGTGTCTTGGGGGAAATTTCGAACCTGGGTTTTCAATCTTAATGTATTTTTCCATGGTTTTGTTGTTGTTGTTGTTGTTGTTGTTGTTGTTGTTGTTGTTGTTGTTGTTGTTCTTCTTCTTCTTCTTCTTCTTCTTCTTCTTCTTCTTCTTCTTCTTCTTCTTCTTCTTCTTCTTCTTCTTCTTCTTCTTCTTCTTCTTCTTCTTATCATTATTATTATCATTATTATTATTATTATTATTATTATTTTTCAGGTCACTGCTTCCAATCGAACTTGGAATCTTGGGGTTAGTAGCCCACAGTCTTAACCATTACGCCATATGCTCGAAAAATACCTTAAGAATAAGAACCTAGGTTTGAAATTTCCCCAAGACACCTAATGAAGGCTGGAGGGTATATCAGCCGAAACGTTGTGTTAACAACAAACAAGATGAGGACAAATATCAGTCAAATGTAAATAATGTAAATAATTCCTTATCTCTTATATATACAACTGAAGAAAGAGCTTGATGAGGTGAATAAACAAAGAACGGCAGAAATGACTGAAAATAGAGGAAAAATGAATACACTAACCGGAAATACTAAGCAGTATAAACGATGGGAAGAGACGACGAAGAGCAGCGAAGATTCAATCAAATTAAATTGAAAAATAGGACGAAGTGAGAAATAATCAGAGAAATATTAAATGACGATGAAGTAACAAGATGATATAACAGTCTATATGATAATGTCCTGTAAATTTTCTCTTATTTCTAATGTAAATTGGAGAGAATCTATATCTTAAACCAGACTTCATAGGGTTGCTTGCATTACTTCTCGCTGGCAGAATCGTTACCGCCACAGGCAAATGCTTAGCGGCATTTTGTTTGTCTTTACCTTCTGAGTTCAAATCCCACCGAGATCAATTTTGCCTTTCATCCTTTCGGTGCCGATAAAATAAGTACCAGCTGAATGCTGGGATAGATGTAATCGACTTACTCCCTCTCCCGAAATTGCGGCCCTTGTGTCAAAATTTGAAACCATATTTTAAGTTACGTTATATATTTTCGGCATATTTATTTACATACGAAATATTTGAGACTTTAAACAATTTAAACTACATAAGTACATACATTTACACTGTCATACAGAAACACTGTTATAAGCACATGCACACATATAGGATGCGTCTATGTATATGTGTGCATATATATATATATATATATATATACACACACGCACAGGGTGTGATTGGTAAATTGTCGCGTTTTTATATTTTTTATTTCGCGCATGCGTATGCTTATTTTTGATTTTGTGAACTCCACAGTATAGAAAGGTCAGTTGGGCACCACTGTGTGTGTGTGTGTTGTGTGTGTGTGTGTGTCAGTGTGTGTGTGTGTGTCGGTGTGTTTTTGTGTGTCAGTGTGTGTGTCTTTGTTTGGCGCACCGCCATCGCTTGACAACCGAGGCTGGTGTTTGTCCCCGTAACTTAGCTGTTCGGCAAAACACTTGATACAATAAGATTAGGCTTACAAAGAATAAGACCTGGTTTCGATTTCGTTGCCTAAAACTTTTTAAGACGGTGTTTCAGCATGGCCGCAGTGAAATGAGTGAAACAATAAAAAAATAAATAAGTAAAAGAGTGTGTGTATGTATAAACAATATATGAGTATATGCATATATATGTACATGTATGTACATACCTTCATCTACATGTACATATAGATACATAACTGGGTACATGACGTGGCAAAAGAATATGGACAAAATGATAAACAAGGTACAACAAACAAGCAAGCCCCATAGAAACATCTCCTTCATCAGCTGCCACCATTAAAACACCGGCGTTTCGAAGAATTAAGGCAGTATATATATATATATATATAAACACAAAATTGAACAACAGCGTAACAGGCAACAAGAAAACATTCGGATAGTAAGACGATACAAAAATGTCAGGAAAAATGAAGGACGGGTCTTTCGGAGCTTTCAATCTTCAGTCGAGTACCAGATCGTCTTAACAGTTTCGGCCGGTTACTCTCGAGGCTGCACCAACCTGGCCAGCCCCAAGAAAATCTAAGCTAAGAACACTAGATTCTTTGGAAGAAAGCAAGCACATGTATACGAAAACAAGGACACAGAAAACGGAGAAATGGTACACAATTACAAATAAAAACAACATGACATAAACAGCAGGTGTCTTTCGACAAACGATGAATTAAATTAAGCTGGCGTGTGTGGAAATGAAGCCTTACGGCAGGAACTTGAGAGATGAAAGTCATGGGAAGGAATATAAGAGATGCTACACGGATGGTAGTCGAACCAAGAAAGGAAGGTCAGGCTTGGCCGAACATCGGTCACGTGGAAGGAGAGGAGAGAGGGAGGGAGGGGTAGAGGGATATATATATATATATATATATATATATATATATATATATATATATATATATACATATATATAGACACACACTCATAAACATTCACGCATATATATAGTCTCACAGACTATATCTGAAAACTTGTTTGTCGAAATATATCTCATGCAAATTATTCACCGAATATGTTATCATAAATAATTCCTCGTTTATGCTATAACTCTCCCGTGAAGGAAAAATAATAAGGAAAGTATACACATTTCCTACACCATGTTAATAGTTCTAAGCTTAGGACTATGTCATTATTATGTATTCTTCAAAGAAAATGGCATTTGCTTCACTGTTATCCATTTTATCAGTGGGTGAACGATGAATATATATAGCCACTGGTTACATTCGGTTGGATACCAAATCAACTGGGACGGAAAATTCTATCAAACTGAGCGGTTCTGTATCAAACCGCTTTAAAAGATGTCTATCGAGGGAACGAATTGTTTGCAATTTTCACATCATGGAATAAAATCATTCACGATATGTTCGTGACGATAAAAATCTCATGAACATAAAAGCGTACATCTAACTCGAAATGAAAGGTTGGAGTGAATAATTAGGTAACATTTAGGGGCTATAGAAAACACCTAAATAAGGAGGTACTGTTAAATATCGTATACATAATGTTAAAGTATATATATGTACGTGTATCTGCATACGTATGTAAATGCATGTATATATGGATGAGAGTGTATATATGTGAATATATATATAAATGTATGCATGCATATAGAGAACAGATATAAAATGACGACAGATATTTAGATTAGGGGACTAAACCTTTAAAGTATAAAGACACAATACACTACCACAAATATATCAGAGGAAACCGAGTGGAAGTACACAAACCAGACACAGTGTTATTTTACATGAAGGAAATGTACAGAACCTGTGAAAGAGATGAACATAAAATACAACCCTTTGTAAGGCACAACACATATTACACCACAACGGATCATAAACGTAAACCCCAAATATAGTATATACTATTATAATATATATATATATATATATATATATATATATATATATATATATATATATATATATATATATATATATATATACATATAATGTATATTACATTATATATATGAGTGTGTGTGTGTGTGTGTGTGTTTATGTAGTGAGATTTCATAAAAAAAAGACGAAGACGGGTGTGTAAACAAACGGATGTATTAGTTTAACGCTGGGGAAGTGAGAAAGTCTTTTATGTTTTGAGCTTACGCTCTTCCACAGAATGGCACACAGAAATAAACAGGGAGAGAAAACAGAAAAAAGGGTTTGTTGCTAGCGATGTATCAAGGCGTGGTGAGAGGGATAACTCCCTTGGCAAACAGGACACAGTCGTGTGTCGATAAGCCAGCTGGAGGAGATGTCCTCCTGGGGCTAAAAGCAACAGTAACATCCACCCCTAGGGGTCAGCCACACTTAAGTGGCAATATACTACACTTTATCGTGCAGTTACTGTTAATACTTCATTTAGAGAATTAACATTGCTTGTTTTCACCTTTTCAATATCAGTGAAGAATGTCACTGGAAAAGAAGATATAAGATTTTGCCAGGTTTTTCTCTCTCACCAAGGTCATCAGCTGTCGAACGCCGAAGAAGGGAAATAACCCTGAAATCCGGATACGTTCGTGCTGCTGGTCGTGGTGAGAGGGATAACTCCCTTGGCAAACAGGACACAGTCGTGTGTCGATAAGCCAGCTGGAGGAGATGTCCTCCTGGGGCTAAAAGCAACAGTAACATCCACCCCTAGGGGTCAGCCACACTTAAGTGGCAATATACTACACTTTATCGTGCAGTTACTGTTAATACTTCATTTAGAGAATTAACATTGCTTATATATATATATATATATATATATAAACATTTATATATGAATATATTCATTGTATTAATAATTATCCATGCATGGAATTTAT
>NC_142934.1:88696109-88713609 GCF_046866305.1 Octopus bimaculoides | reverse complement strand
TGAATGACACAGATGAATATATATTTTTTAATGTTTTAGTATTCATATTCTTTTCTACTCTAGGCACAAGGCCCGGGATTTTGGGGAGGAGGCCAGTCAATTAGATGGACCTCATTACACAACTGGTACTCAATTTATCGACCCCGAAAGGATGAAAGGCAAAGTCGACCTCGGCGAAATTTGAACTCAGAATGTAAAGACACGAAATTCCGCTAAGCATTTCACCCGGCGTGCTAGCGCTTGTTTTCTTTTTCGTTTTTTTTCTAGTGTTCATATTTCTCTTTCAAATGTAAGGCTTATTTATTCACATTAGTTAATATTAATCACGCATCATCCGGTAGTGATAAAATTTGATTCTTTATTATCAGAATGACATTGTAAGTTAGATGTGAGGGGCCAGGTCTTGTTCGTTTGAACATAAACAGGTGGATGATTTGGGGCTGATATGGGTGGTTTGAATGTTAAAGGGTTAAGTGTTGCTGTCATCATTTTTGTTACTTCCTTACCTGTCTTATACATGTTATTACTATTGTTTTGTATGATTTTTTGTTGTACATGTTTTTTGTTGTTGCTTATATTGACGTGCTTCTTGTAATTGTTCATTTTCGCTCAGTATCTATGAAGACTACCCGAACATTCGACGGGAAATTTTCCGCTACAATGTCTCTGCTGTGACTTTAACAGTGGTATTATCATCAAAAGAACCTCTAGCTACTTGTATTTATCTGCTTTCCCCCTCATTGTTTTTAATGCCGTATCTGTTCCTTGCTGTTTGACACATTCCTATCTCGTGAACAATGATATTCTTTCGCTTGGGTTCGCGTTGTTGTCTTTTTTCCTTTTTTTTTTTAAACGAAAATGCTAAATGATGCAAATACAAAAAGAGGACACTTCCAGAAGGGAGAATTCTGAAACAGAGAAAAGATAACACAGCGAAAAGAAATTAGTTCATCTGTAGAACTGACAAAAAAAAAAAAAAAACAGAAAAAAAAAAGCCACCGGAAACATTTCGAATCATGCAAAAGCTACATTTTACAGAGCCAATGTCTATTGAGCCATAGGGCGGCGAGCTGGGCGAAATACTTAGCGGTATTTTGTCTGTCTTTACGTTCTGAGTTTAAATTCCGCCGAGGTCGACTTTGCATTTCATCCTTTCGAGGTCGACATATTAATTACCAGTTGCACACTGGAGTCGATGTAATTGATTGGCCCCCTCCCCCCAAATTTCGGGCCTTTTGCCTAGAGTAGAAAAGAATATCTATCGAGCCATTCCTGTCAATAACACCTAAATAATAATAATAATGTCAAATTCGGCGGAATTTGAACTCAGAACGTAGACACGGACGAAATGCTGTTAAGCATTTTTTCTCCGGAGTGCCAACGATTCTGCCAGCTCACCGTCTTACGAATAATAAGCTTTCAGTCATACTTTAACATCTCTCATCCTTCACTCGCCAAGGACGCTAGGTGTGTCGCGGCAAGTGATTGTAACAAACATGCAAATTAAGAAAAAAATAATCATAACAACAACAACAATAATTGTCATAATGCAGTACCGGGCCATGCTCTCATGGCCCCTGATCATTACTGATTGGAAATGTTACGTACATGTTTTGTCTTCATATAAAAGATGAGGTACAGCATATATTCTACTCAATACCACAGATTTGCTAATTTGTTGCTTGACCTTAACCACTTAAGCATATCCCTTAGCGGCTGTCAATATGCGCATCTCTAATCACGAGTAGGAGTAGTGGAGAAACATCATAGCCATGTGTTAAGAGAAATTCTTTGGGTTTTGAATGTTTCACTCCTGGAAACATTGGTATTTCGTTCATCATTTTTAAGCAACTCTTATTCAGGGAACTTTTGTGTGGGGTGGGCTACTAGAACTAGAGAAATTTCTAACAAATACATAACGAATACATAACAAAAACACCAGGACTTACAAATATATATAACATACAGAAAATTGCACTACTGGGTACTGCACACATCCTACGCAAAACACTTTCAATACAGTAACCATAAGAGCATCACAGCAAACCACAGCACATACCCAAGGCACACAGAGCTGCGCTCGGCAGTGAAGTGAAAGCACGTTATAAAAATAAAACTACTGCATAATAATAATAATAATAATAATAATAATAATAATAATAATAATAATAATAATAATAATAATGTCATTATTAATACTGACGATTATTATTATGTGAACATTGAGAACAGTGAGAAAAATGATAAAATGATAAAACTGTATTGAAAACACTTTCAATACAGTAAACATAAGAGCACCACAGCAAACCACAGCACATACCCAAGGCGCACAGAGCACGTTATAAAAATAAAACTGCTGAACAATAATAATAATAATAATAATAATAATCAGTGAGTGTGCTCAGAAGAAAAAAACGTAATCCATAACAATTTGGAAGATAACAACAAATTCAAGCTCTTGGAAAACGATGATACGTAGCTGATTAGAATAGAACACGCTGGTCATATTGTTGAGAAGACATTGAAGCTGTGTTGTAATTGACGTGACATGCTCATGTGTCACCATAATAAAAAGAAACCAAAAAAAAAAACTAAAAAAAACAAAACAAAAAAGAGAACAGAGCTTATTAATGCTGGAACAGAGAAGCTAACAATGTCGTCATTATTAATACTGACGATTATTATTATGTGAACATTGAGAACAGTGAGAAAAATGATAAAAGACATTTGTCGTCAGAACCTTGAAAGAAAACTTGATCCTAATCTAAGAGTAGATACTAAATAGAAAGCATGATTGTTAGGTTCGCAAATATTATCCAAATGTCCTCAGTAGAAAAGTTAAAAGAGTTATACAGAGTAGAAGAAAAACCGTTCTAGGAAAATAACGAGACACTCATTAGAGATCACAGTTGTGGTTCAGTAGGAAGCATAATACACCAATCAGGTGAAACAACGGAAAATGCTACTACTACTACTACTACTACTACTACTACTACTACTACTACTACTACTACTACTAGCAGTTATAATAATCATCGTTTCTATTATAGGCACAAGACCTGACATTTTGTGGGAGGTGTCTAGTCACTTACATTAAGTCCAGTGGTTGAGTGTTACTCTAAAGGATGAATCTAAGCTCGTTGGCATTTGATCTCAGAAGGTAAAAACCGGACGATATAGCACTAACCATTTCGTCCTATGTGCTAACGTCTCTACCTAATCGCCGCCTTACATAGTAATAATAATAATAATAATAATAAAGGAACAGTGTTAGCTTGCCCGATGAGAGACGTCTCTGTTTCAGTTCCTCCATTACTTTTTTCAGGTTCTTTCTTTCAAAATTATACTTCCTGTTTAGTACCCTGTAATTTTATTCGCTTTTAAGCTCCCCATTCTCTTTTCACTCTAACACAGAAATGTCTTTCGAGAGTATATCTAACCCTGCCTGTAGACTTCTTTTCCCCCATGGATCTTTTCTTTTATCACTCCCATTATATTTCTTTTTCTTGACATCAACAGCCACATTTTCTGCAACAATACTTGCAGCCTTGATCAAGTTATTTGTTTCTCTGATGTTTTTTCTGATATATTTCAGAATTTCATTCATATTTTTCGTTTCTTGTTTCAATTTCCACCGATCAACCTTTTTAAGGTTGTAAATAATGTCGCTATCGTTCTCCTGTAGCCTTACATTTATTCTGTAGTAGATTGCCTTTCACCCATTTCTCATGTCACCATTAGTTTTATTTTCTTCTTCCAAACCATCTATATGTCTCTCAAACCCGAAGGCCTCGTCGAAAATGATAATGCAAAGATCCTATGGGATTTTATGATTCAGTGCGACCATGACATACAGAATAGGAAACCAGAGAGTGATAATTGACAAAGAAAGCAAACGATGTTGGATCATAGATATATCATGCCAAGCTGACAAGGTATGCGATAAGGAAGAAAGAAAAGTCGATAGATATTACAGGTTAGTTTGGGAGGTTAAGCAGTTGTGGTTGATGTAAAAGGTGATAGTAGTACCAATAATTGTCGGATCCCTGGGAACAGTGAGTAAAAATCTCGAGAAGTACATGGAACAAATAGGGGCTGCAATAATGTTGGAGAACTTGCAGAAGACAACACTGCTTGAAACCACTCGAATACTCCGGATGGTGTTTGTAAAATAAGGGATGTTACCTTATTTCATTTGTAGATAACAGCTGGCACCGTAGTACATCTTCAGCGTTAGAAACTGTCCAAAGACAATAAATAATAATGATAATTATAATAATAATTATAGTTTACGTTTAAATTTCTGAAATATTGAATTTTTAATCACCTTTTGTTTTGAACTTGACAAAGACAGACGTACTATCGAAATATTGTTCAACGAATAAAACATTTATGCAATCGAATCGCGCTCTTCGTCTTGACTAATAATAATAATAATAATAATAATAATAATAATAATAATAATAATAATAATAATAATAATGATAATAATAATAATAATAATAAAGCACAAAGGATCCGCCGGTATGAGAAACGCCAACGTTTCTTTGAACAAAACAAACAGTTCAAATCCAACCCCAAAAAACTCTACCTAACTGGGTAAAAATAAAATAGACATTACTGCAGCACCAACAGCAGAAGAACTAGAGAAATTGTGGAAACAAATATGGTCGGTGAAGCAACAACCCCAGAAAAGGACCATTAAAACAACGAACTTAGCACCTGAGCAACTCTGGGCCCCTATAACAACTGAAGAGGTCACCCAGACACTGCAAAGACTAAGCAACTGGAAGGCACCTGGATACGACAAGATCCCCAATTTCTGGTTAAAACACCTGCCAGGAATGCATAAAAAGCTGGCAGAAAACTTTAACAACATACTAGCAGAGCCAGAGACAATGCCTGAATGGCTCACAAAAGGGAAAACCATGTTAGTCCCCAAATTCACGGAAACGGAGAAACCACAAAACTATAGACCTATAACCTGTCTCCCTACGATCTACAAAGCCTTTACTGCAATAATATCGCAGAGATTGAGTAAACACCTGAAAAATAACAACCTGTTTCCAGAAGAGCAGAAGGGATGCTGCAAGGGCTCATACGGCTGTAAAGATCAATTATTGATCAATAAAACCATAACTGAAGACAACCGCAGAAAGAAGAAAGGCCTCAGTATGGCCTGGGTGGACTACCAAAACGCCTTCGACAGTGTTCCCCACACGTGGATTCTGGAAACGCTAGCCATAAACAAGGTGGCACCAATTATCATAAAATACATAGGGCACTCAATGAACAAATAGCAGACAGTGCTACAGCTCCAAACAAAAGAGGGACTTGTGGAAACGAAAGCCATCCCCATTAGAAGAGGAATATTCCAGGGAGACACGCTCTCTCCACTCCTGTTCTGCCTGGCACTCACACCTTTAACTGAATTGCTAAATAGAACTGGATGCGGTTACAAATGCTACGGAAAAACAGTCAGCCACCTTCTCTATATGGATGACCTAAAATTATATGCTAAAAACGACAGAGAGCTAGAAACATTACTACAGACAGTACACGGCTTCACCAAGTAAATAGATATGAAATTTGGATTAGAAAAATGTGCCAAAGCAACCCTGAAAAGAGGAAAATTAGTTAAAAGTAGCAATATAACACTAGATAAAGCCAATGAAATAAGAGGACTAGACGAAAGCCAACCATACAAGTATTTAGGAGTCAATGAACTAGATAGGATACAACATACACAAATGAAAGAAAGAATAAAGAAAGAGTACTATAGACTAGTTAGATCAATACTAAAAACAGAGCTCAATGCTAAAAACAAGATAATGGGTATCAACACTTTAGCTGACCCAGTTATAAGCTACAGCTACAACATCCTTAACTGGACACTAAACGAACTATCGAAAATAGACAGGAAAACAAGAAAAATAATTACAGGATATAGGATGTACCATCCAAAATCTGACATAGAAAGGCTATATATACAACGCACAGAAGGTGGCAGGGGTCTTATACAGCTAGAAAACTATTATAAAATAACCACCATAGGACTGCAAAAATACCTACTCCAGAAGCAAGGAAAACTAATACAAATAGTCACAAAACACGAGCAAAACAAAAAAACTGTTTTCAGTATTTAAGGAAGCTAACAAATACAAACAAGAAATCAATCTACCTAACAAATACGAAGAAGAAGAAGTAGAAGAAGAAGAAGAAGAAGAAGAAGAAGAAGAAGAAGAAGAAGAAGAAGAAGAAGAAGAAGAAGAAGAAGAAGAAGAAGAAGAAGAAACAACAAAAGCTATAAAAGAAATGAAATCCAAACTAAAACTAGAACAGCAACGGACCATGATAAAACGATGGCAAGAAAAGCCCCTACATGGTAAATACTGGGCTAAACTAAATGCAAAAGAAATAGACAGAGAAAAATCCCAGCAATGGTTGAGAAGCTCAGGACTCAAAGCAGAGACTGAAGGATTTTTAATTGCTGCACAAGACCAAAGCCTACCCACCAGAAATTACCAAAAACATATAATGAAAAGAAACATAACAAGTAACTGTACAATATGTGGAGATGGACAAGAAACAATAAATCATATTATCTCTGGCTGCCCAGTCCTGGCTAAGAACGAATATATTCATAGACACGACAGAGCTGGGACTTATATACACTGGAAGCTTTTCCAACACTATGGAATAACAACAGAAAAAAGATGGTATAAACACACGCCAGAAAAGGTCACAGAAAACGAGAAAGCAACCATACTCTGGGATATGCCAATACACACAGATAGAGAAATTAAGGCAAATAGACCAGATATAGTTGTCAAAGATCATGAAGAAAAAAATGCTTTCTAATTGATGTATCAATACCAGCAGATGACAACGTTTCCCTAAAAGAAATGGAAAAACTTTCAAAATACAAAGACCTGGAAATAGAGGTAACACGAATGTGGAATCTAAACACGGTAACAATTCCTATCATAGTAGGTGCCTTAGGTATAATAAAAAAATATTCAGACAAATACATAACAAAAACACCAGGACTTCCAAATATATGTAACATACAGAAAATTGCACTACTGGGCACTGCACACATCGTAGCATCACAGCAAACCACAGCACATACCCAAGGCACACAGAGCTGCGCTCGGTAGTGAAGTGAAAGCACGTTATAAGAATAAAACTACTGAACAACAATAATAATAATAATAACGAAAAAGTCAAGGAGATGCTGTTGCTGCTGCTGCAGCTGATGATGATGATGGTGAAAATGATGATGATGATACGGAATGAAATATTCGTGTTATATAATAAATTCTTGGGAACTACCGTATCTTGTTTAGCAACTGATCATGATAACGTCAATTGTTCCCATGCAGTTTCTGCATTTCTAATCGTATTCATAACTGTTTCCTATATTTCAATCTATATAGATATAGACATGTCGTAGATAATCTATAAACAGTTTTCATTGCAGCGTCAAGTTAACAAACAATAATAATTTCTTTGATGTTGGCTTATGTTCGTGAGTTTCGTGCGTGGAGACGTAAGAAGCTGAAGACAAGAGAGAACAGAAGCGGATGGCAGGAAATGAATAAGAAACATAGTTTTACATTGATTTCCTGGAAATTCATAAAGAGGAAATTCGATTAAGCCCTGATTTATAGACACAAGTCTTTATCATCCTTATTCTATTTTCAACGGTTTCATGAGAGTTTCTGTTTCACCATAAACGAGCTGCTGCTTTTTTTGTAATGAATTCTGTATTGGCTTTTTGAAGCTGTAGAACTGTCTCTATGTGGACAGCATCGGTTTTGCTTTTCTGTAGAATTTAGCAGGTTGTGTTCTACTCTTGTGTTAGTACTGTCTCATCTTTATCTTTTATATTTTACATGTTCGAGCCATAGCACTGCGACCATATTGGGGCTCCATATTCAGGGATTTAGTAGAAACAATTCTTAGTTTCTTGGATGAACACCACCAAAGCCCTAAAGGCCATATCTAAGACAACGTCAAAATCTTCGAGCTGGATTTGGTCAAGGAGGAACAAAAACGTCTTCCATACTGTTTGAAGGTAATACTTTTGCTTTAACGTTAAGGAAAGTAACTATGATTGAGTCATTATGATAGCGTTGACGTTTCACCGCTACCATGACAACCAACATTATTATTGCTTTAAGTATTAGTTTGAAAGCGGAGTCTACAGAGAGGGATTACAACGAGATGAAATCTCCAATCGGTTTAAATGCACACCTCTCTGATAGCCAATAGCTAAAAAAAAATTCAGCAGACGGGCACCCAGAAGTCATGATCTGGACGCGGCTACCTTAGAGTATAAGAAGTTAAGGGCCGAAACAATTGTCCCAGAGCAAGTTTCTTCTCTGAAGATCTGCTGTTCAACTCCCTTTAGAACTTCTTTCCATTATTCTCATTTTTGTATAAAAATTACTATTTGTAAATCTCATCAACGAGAGATATTCAGCAACAGTACTTTAGAGTAAATATTATTTGCCAATATAACATGGAAGTCCTGGTTTAGGACGAATGTTGCTGTAATTTAGCCCCAGGTGACATCGTTTCCAGTTGGCTATACGACACGATCTGCGTCGTTATATTTTCGAACCTTTTTGCCGATAAAACTTGAGGGATCACATACACGCACACACACATCTATACATCGTGATTCCATGCAGATATTGTCGATAAAATTCGTACAGGAGGCATTGGTGAGTTCAAGGTGCCGTGCAGTGGAACTGAACTTGAACCTATAGAGCTGTGTGTTTACAATGCTAACTTCATAATTGCAAAACCATATTATCTGCGTCTCTTTTACCACTCGCCTACATTTGTTTATTTGCTTGTAAATTGAACGAGCAATGTGTGTTGTCTTATTTGTTAGATGAAATTCGTGTTCCAAGTTCGCTGAGTGAATCGTGTTATGAGTTCAAGAGCCGGATGGTTATTATACATTATGTCTTGTGTGGGGTTATATTATCGTCTAATAATTGTATAGAAAAGTTATTAATGCTAAAAGTCGGATATGAATTATACAGGAACATGTGTTGCTTTTTGTCTGGGTTGTGTTTAGTTCGAGAATATTTGTTTGATTTGAGATATATTTTTATTTGGTGGTAATATCTTAGGACAAGTGATGTGTGATTTATGTTATTGCATTAAAATTGATTATATAGGCTCTGTGTTGGGACACGAGATTATACTCTTTCAACGTTTGCATTCCTTTAATTGTATGCTAAGTGAAAAGCTTATCTTCCTGTTAGGCTTCGTTTTGTGATTTCAGAACCCTGTGAAACGACTTTCCAACGTAATTGATGACTAGTCCCTTCATACTGTCGCAGAACTCATAAATATCAGCATTGCTTCTGTGAGAAACTGCACATAAAAGGGCAGCCTACAGTATGCATTCATGGAAAAATCCATTTGTCTATTGTTGTCACCAGGTAAACACGTTGTTAATGAATTTCAAGTAATTGGTTATTTATAACTGAGAATACCCTCTTGGCCTAACTGGCTCACACAAAATTACAAGGTATATGATCACTGCTGCTCGTAAAGATATTACATCCTACAATGTCTCGAGGGATATGTTTGTCATGCAAACTGATATGTAGCCTGACAGCATGAAACCAGTTACATTTCCATATCTTTTACTTGTTTCAGACACTAGACTGCAGCCATGCTGGGGCATCGCCTTGAAGAATTTCCCCAGTCGAATGATTCAATACCGGGGTTTTTTTTTTTTTAAACCTGTTACTTATTCTATGGGTGTCTTTTGCCGAACGGCTTCGTTACGGTGACTTAAACAAACCGGTACAGGCTGGACGAAGCAAACACAAACAGAGACACACACACCATACAGACGTACACGTGTGCGAGAGGACACATACACACACACACACACACACACACACACACACACACACACACACACACACACGTTTATATATATATATATATATATATATATATATATATATATATATATAATGGAGTAATTGTACAAATGTATAAATGGACGATGACTAAAGCACCGGCACAGTTTCTATTACCTGTTGTTATCCGTAGATTTACTGCAGGAACCTCGTAGTGGCGGTTGGGGTAATAGTATTAATAAAATAGGAGATTGAATGTGTAATATACTTTTGGGTACAACACATGTTTCGACCCGTTCTGGGTATCTTCAGGTACATCAATAAAACGTCTCACTAGAGATTTCTTGAGTCAGCTAATGTACCGCTATATGCCCATCAAATTCGAGAATGAGTTAAATCAGAGTAAAATTGTTGAAACGCAAAAGAGCGAAAGTTGATTACGTCATTTTCTCTAAACTAGAATGTATACTTTCCACGTTCATATTTGAACCTTATTGATGTACCTGAAGAGACCCAGAGCGAGTCGAAACAGGTGTTGTACCCAGTAAGGTGCCACGCAGTGAGATTGCACCCCAAACCATGTTTGGAGTAACGACTTACAGACGCGAATGTTCTGTCTACTCTGCCACATAGATCACACCGTAGAAAGATCATATAAAGATCGTATGTCGTTAGATAGATAACATTCCCACGTGACTAATTAACAGGGACCTGAATATTTTTTCATTTTAAAATTCTTTTGAAGTTAATTTCCGACTGACGCTGTAGATCTGATGATGTGTGCGTATTCTTCGTCGGCGAAACTTTAGGTAATGAGGTGTTTCATCATGTACCCTGTTATCCAGTTTTTACAACACCAAATAACCGTGATGATCGTTCGTTCATACACTTGTGCACACACACATGTATGTATGTATGTATGTATGTATCTATGTATCTATCTATCTATCTATCTATCTATATTCATATATATAAATATATATATATATATATATATATATATATATATATATATATATATATATATATATATATATATATATATATGTATATATTAATAGTAATAGTATGACAATAAAAGAATGAATGAGACTTCGATATCATAAAAATGGAGGAATTTATCTGTAATATAATATGTGACAATGATTCTGTAGCCATAATAAAACTCTGAGTTTCGGATGTCGGGGCGGAAATCTGCACCGGCATCTTGTCAGTTATTAAGACAAACGAAAATCCTATCCTTAAAAGGAACCTTACTAATAATACCAATTTCTGATTTTGCTGGGTTAATAAGCCTACATTTGGGATTAGATAGGAAGTTGTTTTTATGGTCTGTAATAGGTATCAAGGCTTCTTTGTGGGGGGAAGAACTCTATTTTAAAAATCTGATTTAAGTTTGGCGGCGATGATACTAGCTTCTTCCTTAATTTCGTTATAAATTTGTAGCCTATCTTTAGTGTAATTATTAATAATGTTGTGTAGGAATCGTGAATATGTGAATGTTGTGTAGGAGTCGCGAACAAGGTATATGTTCTTGGTTTTACCAGGAAAAAGGGTTGTTTTTTTTTTCAAAAACTTTTTATGCATTTGATATCTTTTTTTCAGTTTCTTTTGGAAAGTGTTAAAAGACTTAGGAAATTTTATTTTGCTCATTAGTTTCAGTAGGTCCGCTTCGATGCTTATATGTATATATACATACATACCTACATATATATATATATATATATATATATATATATATATATATATATATATATATATATATATATATATATAAATTCAAAAAGGGATAAAACTCTTTTACAAGAATTTTATCAAGAAGCCAGTGTGTAAAAAAATTCATAAGGGAAATTTCTATTCCCAAGAATATAATTATTCGTTTATATTTATATAAAGGGCATTATTACAGAAAATAATAACGCCACACAGTGGACTTCTCAAAATAACCACCGCTTCTTTGATGAAGATATATACAGATAAACTTCATTCCCTTTACTCTGTCGGATACGTAGTGTGTTTGTTTTTGGTGAGGTGAGAATTCTGTTTATTTATATATATTTTTGGGACAATACTGTGCTGATGAACGAAATCTAGATTCATTCTAGTAATCGCGAAATCGGCCGATACACAGTTAAGTTTATTTAAAAGAAAGTTGGTCGCCTTCTGTTGGTTGTTTTTCCTCGCATTAGGTACTAAATGTGGTTATTTTGAGAAGTCCACTGTGTGGCGTTATTATTTTCTGTAATAATGCCCTTTATATAAATATAAACGAATAATTATATTCTTGGGAATAGAAATTTCCCTTATGAATTTTTTTACACACTGGCTTCTTGATAAAATTCTTGTAAAAGAGTTTTATCCTTTTTTGAATTTATTTATCAAATATATACACGGAATATATTCAATGTTGAATTTTTATTCCTGTCTCCACATGGGTACCCAGAAGCAACCCGGAAGTATTCCCGCTTCTTTGATGAAGATATATATACAGATAAACTTCATTCCCTTTACTCTGTCGGATACGTAGTGTGTTCGTTTTTAGTGAGGTGAGAATTCTGTTTATTTATATATATTTTTGGGACAATACTGTGCTGATGAACGAAATCTAGATTCATTCTAGTAATCGCGAAATCGGCCGATACACAGTTAAGTATATTTAAAAGAAAGTTGGTCGCCTTCTGTTGGTTGTTTTTCCTCGCATTAGGTACTAAATGTGGTTATTTTGAGAAGTCCACTGTGTGGCGTTATTATTTTCTGTAATAATGCCCTTTATATAAATATATATATATATATATATATATATATATATATATATATATATATATATATATATATATATATATTTATATATATATATAGAGATAATTATGCATATATGTTTATATATATATATATATATATATATATATATATATATATATATATATATATATATATATATATTCTTACATGGTTCCTGGTACAATATATCGTAAATCAGATCTGTATCTACCATGGACTTCACACCTTCCTCCAGTCACGATGAAAAATACATCTGGGACTGCATTAATCATTTTGTTTTCGTTTTAACGAGTTGCAATTTGAGAAGGATAGCTGCTATCTCTTGTAATTCGAGCAAGACACTCTCCTACTAGAGGATCTTTTTTATGTTGTTTTATAGGGGGAATGTGTTATCTGAATATATTAATCTCATTTAACTGACGTAATGGTTTTGCTATTCGTTTCAACTTGTGTCTTGATTCACATATAACCTTTTGCAGAATATATTCTTGTAGTAAACAGCTGACTACAAGAAATCAGAAGCCACTAGAATGTAGAACTATTGAATCTAAGAGAAAAGAGAACGAATGAGGGTGAGAAATAGAAAGAGAGTGAGAGAAAGAGACAATGAAAGAAAGACGAGGAGAGAAAGGGAGAGAGTGAATGAAAGAGAGAATAAGAGAGGGAGGGGAAGTATAGAGAGGTGGAGTTCCATAGTTTCTACAATGCTTCTTAACACACTCAAAGTTGTTTTACAATTGGGTTTGCTTTGTAAATTGTTGAAAATCGATATTTATTTCGTGATAAGTCTGGAGTATTATAAGTATTGGCATCTGCATTTTGTAAACTCTTTAGCTTTGGCTTACAAAAATAAAAGATCATGGCCAATATACAGCGAAACCAATGCAAAACAAAGTTTAGAAACAAACAATTATAAATTTATTCTATGTCTCTGTGACTTCTTTTCCCTACCCCTTCGTACATTGGTGGATAATGGGCATTGAATAAAGAAGAATCCTTTGTGTTTGCCATAAATAAACATTTGGAATGGTAACTAAGGAATGTATTAACTTTGAGAAAAATTCTAGTTGTAACTAATATGGTTTTTTCAATTTTTTTCAATTGCATTTAACGCCGAGTTTGAAGCCTTTCTTATGATTTCGTGTAGATTTGTGGTACAATAAACAAACACTTCTCTTTAGATATTTCTGTTTTATTTTAGTCAATTTCTACAGTTGCCGATGTGATTAGCATTGAATAGGAAAGTATTTGAATAAAAATCAATTATTAAGTGGAATTTTGCTAAAAGAAAAGAAATGCTAACTGAAGGAGAGAAGAATGCGAAAGTAATATTATTTGTGGAAGAAAAGCAACGAGTTGACAGAGTCGTTTACATGGCGGGCAAAATGATTAGTGGTATTTCGTCTGCTTTTACGTTCTGATTTCACATTCTCCCGAGGCCTACTTTGACTTTCATCCTTTGCAATCCCACCAAATAAAGAGAAGAACCTATTTCCCATGAAATTCCCTTCTCGGTTGTGGTTGGGCTTTTTCTCTTTTACCAAGCCACTGTTTACGACGTTTAACATTTCGATGGAAGATCTAGTTTTCGTCACCAGTCACAAGTCTATCCAAAAAGGGTGAAATGAGTTCACGAGAATGGAAAGAAGAGCAGATGTCAACTTGGGATTTGCGGTTGCTTTTGGACAATTCATGAGGTACCCATTTTTCAGGTTTAGGAACCTTTCCAAATTTTTGAAGATGATGATGAACAGTTGTATGGTTTGAACTAAGCCAATTCTTCAACTAATAATGCAGGATTTTCTTCAAGTAATGCCTCAAGGAGCTTATCATCAAACACAACTGGACGTCCTGTTCGATCTTAATATTCGAGGCGGAAATCTCCACTTCTGAATTTTACAAACCGTCTTCTGCAAGTTCTTTCATTCAAGCATTCTTTCCCATAAACTGAGTGTATGTTTCGAGTTGCTTCGGTTGCAGAGTTTAATTTTTTGTACTCATAAAGCATTATGTGCCTCAAATGCTCTTTGGGTACTGCCATGTGAGAAAAGGTTTTAATCAAAGAAATTTTAAGTCTATTATTCTGTAAAATAATATTTAATTAGTTTAAATGTACACAAATGCATAAAAATCATTTAAAATTCCATTAGACATGCTTTCATTCAATTTTAAAACACTATAAAATCGAACAGAACTTATGGGATGACCTGATATTTTATCGGTTGAACGATATTTCGATAGCTAGCCAGTTTTTGTCGACTTCAAAATGAAAAGTTAAACATAGAAATTCAAACTCATAGAAATTCAAATCCAAAATATGAACGAAGGCAACCAGTGTTCCCATGTTGATGGAATGACATCAACAGTCTTCAATTTTCAAGTTCATAACAGGCAAAAAGACAACGACAGAGAAAAAGAGAAAAAAAAGAGAAGAAGAGGAAAAAGAATATTAAATGAAACAGTTTTGTGTAAATATGATGAAATTCTGTCATTTTATGGATTCTTCCTCGCAAACATGTTTCTCCTCATGTATTGTGATTACCGAAAGTGTACTATTCTGAGAATATGCATTATCAAGTATTTTTCAAAATTGCAGCCGTTTCATGCAAAATTCTCGGCAAGTTATGGCAAACTACTATTATTGTGCTGACGTCATATCTGTGCCCATTAAATCTTTTGTTTGATTGTTCTGTTGTAGTACAACCAACATAAATCATATTGTGTTTCCTGCATTCTGCTGCGTATACCAAATGGGAATCTGTACACGTGTCACCTTCTGTGTAAATCATAACATTTCTGTTATGATTCCTGATGGAATTCACTTGACTCATATTGTTGCACAATGAACAGAGCTTACCTCTCTTTTAGCTGTTTTCCAGGGTACAGCTTGCAGAAACTCTGATGTTAATTTTATTGAAGCCAGAAATAGAGGTTAATAGTTCTCATGTATTATATTTCTGCTTAAAGGCTACAATAGGTGGCTGAGGAAATATTTGTTCGAAACGAAGATATTTTCTGCAAAATGCTGGTAACTTTTATCTGACACTTTTGAAATGCCTGCGAAATTTCGGTGTCAGTTAATCATTAAAGGAATTCTGTCATATATTGTACTTTGCTCGCTAAAATCATGTGTCAAAGTTTGACTTTCTTTGTTAATTTCTGTTTCATTTTCAAATCTTAGGCTCGTCCGAGAAATGTTGTTCAGCAATTTCCGTCTTTTGTGGTTGATGTGATTGTTGTCGTTTTGGTTCTTTTTGCTTCGGCTTCCCGTGTTGCAGATCTTGCAGCGTATCTCGATGTTGCTGAGAATGCTGTTACATTCCTTGATGTTGTTGTAGCTGATTTATCTCCAGTTGCTGTTATTGTAGCTTCTGCAGCAGCTGCTGCTGCCGTCTAGGTTGTTGGCTTGCAGCTTTTGTTTCGAAATTGGATGCAGCGTTTTCGAGATTGGCTGCCGCGAAGCCACTCAGACTCATGTCCACAAACGTTTTGGATGTAGGGGATACGTCTGTATTTTCTCTCCTGTAATGTAAACATGGCTCGAAAATCTCCGTTCTGGAGTTAAGGATGCTCACTGGTTCGAGTAAGTTTTTTAGGATTCTTGCGCGTTTAGTTATGCATGACTTGCAACGCTCCGTCCTGTTGATCTATGGGCCAGTGTTCTCGACAGCTTTGCCATGAGATCGAGTATGGAATCCCATCGTCTCTTAATTGCAGTGAACGAAGCAGTCGCAGACGCTCTGAATATGATCAGTATTCGTAATTAAGTTAGCATTAAAGTAAAACAGAAATCAATGTTCATGCTTAACTTATATTCATATACACTCACACATACACATGTGTGTGTGTGTGTGTTTATGTATATGTGTGTGTATATACGCAGGGAAATAGAACGAAAAAAGTTGTTGCATGTGTAAGTTTACCTGTGTTTGTGTGTGTGTGCATGTGTATGCGCGCGTGTGTGTATGCATTTATCTGTTATATACACAACGTTTGTGGAGGCGTAATGGCCCAGTGGTTAGGGCAGCGGACTCGCGGTCGTAGGATCGCGGTATCGATTCCCAGACCGGGCGCTGTGAGTGTTTATTGAGGGAAAACACCTAAAGCTCCACGAGGCTCCAGCAGGGGATGGTGGCTAACCCTGCTGTACTCTTTCACCACAACTTTCTCTCACTCTTACTTCCTGTTTCTGTTGTGCCTGTAATTCAAAGGGTCAGCCTTGTCACACTGTGTCACGCGGAATATCCCCGAGAACTACGTTAAGGGTAGACGTGTCTGTGGAGTGCTCAGCCACTTGCACGTTAATTTCACGAGCAGACTGTTCCGTTGATCAGATCAACTGGAACCCTCGACGTCGTAAGCGACGGAGTGCCAACAACAACAACAACAACAACAACAACAACAACACAACGTCTCTATCCATTAATGCTAAGTTGTGGCAGATTATATTTGAACGTGAATATTTGATGGCTGTTATTTTTCGTCATCAGAGAACATAACATCTCCCCACTTTAAATGCTATGTGTTCTTAACTCTTGCTCTTTACCGGTGAAATAGCACTTTCAGACCTTGCAGTGTTTCGATATAATTGTGTGTCGGTGTGTTTGTGAAAAAAAAAAAAAAAAAGAGAATTGTGGTGTAGAAACAAAAGTAGAAATAAGGTACAAACATAAAATTTGATATGAAATAAAATATGAGAACCTATAGAAAGTGTTGTATGCGACACTAAAATATGGCTTCCCTTCATTTTCCAATATAGAGTGAAAGGAATATTTTTATGTAATTTCAAACGGTTTTTATTCTGTTTCGAAAAATATATACGC
>NC_142934.1:88676109-88688609 GCF_046866305.1 Octopus bimaculoides | reverse complement strand
TAAAAACCTCTTGTCACATATATGTATTAGCGTTTGCTTTCATGTTCGTTTATGATAAAAAAGAAAAAAAAAACACGAGGCGTTCTCCATATTTTTAGAGTATAAAATCTTTGTTTTTTGAAATCCATTCCTTGTTTTTCACACACACACACACACACACACACACACACCTACACGATACACATATATGCAGAAAAATGCACACATATACACATGCACACATACACACACTAAAACAATGTACCCATACCAAGATTAAGAATACATATGTTTAAAGTGTAGTTAAAACTTATATGCCGGTTTGTTATACAAAATCATTGTATGATAAACAAGATTCTATGAAACTATAAAATACAGATAAGACCTGATATCATTAAAAGCTGATGCAAAATTTCACTTTGTGATTGTAATATTAATAAATACAGATCGAGCAGGTTATGTGTAAAACTATTCTGTGATCATTCGGCTTCATAAGTATATGTAAGAAAACATGCGGCGGACTTTTTAATTTATTGAAAGGCAGAAGGGTATATGTGGCAGGAAGATATGTTTGGCTTTTATGTTTAGTATACTGATAAAACTCACAAAGTTTACAGCGAAGTATTCAGAATTACCTCACTGGAGTGTGAGGTACAAGGGTTGAGTAACCGTTACGATAATAGCAAAAGATATAGTTAATGATATCAAAACCATGCGATGTGTGCCATTGCAAATGTATCGAATCATTGAACTTGACTAGAAAAAACACACATCCACTTTCGTATGTAGATGCATACGTACTTACATACACACATGCATACATACGTACATACATATACACATACATACATATATATATATATATATATATATACATACACACACACACACATACACGCATACAGTATGTTATATCATAAAAAATATATACATATTTACGTTTCAGTATAAACTGCGTAGTTGGAGGATTTTAACATATAAGACATGTAAGTGGTTTAGTTTGTTATGCAACTTTAGGCATTAAAGTGTTTTATATCAATTTAGAAGTCCATTTAGCAAAGTAGATGAATCAGTAAGTGACAGCATTTTGTGAACGTGCAATGCATGCAAGAGTTGATAATATATCAGAAATGACTGACTCGACAAAACGTTGGTAGAAACAAATAACCGCAATAAAATATTTATCAACAGGAACCCATCCTAAAGCAGAACATACAATAAAATTAACGTTTTCAACATACATGTGCAATATGGTGAAATTTTAAAGTTCCTGTATGATGCATATATATATATACATATTTGCTTTTGAGCAAACATCTAAAATGTTGGTCATAGAAATTCAGCTCTTACCTTTGAACTATATACAAACGCGCCCACACGCGCATACACACGTATGCATATGTATGTATGTATGTATGTATGTATGTATGACAGGTCACCAGCGAGGCTGTGATGAGTGCTACTGGTAACATGGAATCCAGTTCAACCTGTAGCATGGTCGGACTGTCGGCGACTGAACCGGCACCCCTGCCAGGCTAACCTGGTGAGGAGGTTTGCTAGAAATTCAGCAGGACTAAAAACAAGACCTGTTGAATGGCCGGGTGGACTTAGTGCAGGTTCAATGACTATCTAACAATAGTACGGGTACACAGAAATTGTGAGAGGTACGGGAACACAGAAATTCTGAGATAAGTCGGCGAGCTGGCAGAAACGTTAGCAAGCTGGGTGAAATGCTTAGCGGTATTTCGTCTGCCGTTACGTTCTGAGTTCAAATTCCGCTGAGGTCGACTTTGCCTTTCATCCTCTCGGGGTTGATAAATTATGTATCAGTTACGCACTGGAGTCGATATAATCGACTTAATCGCTTTGTCTATCCTTTTTGTCCCCTCTATGTTTAGCCCTTTGTGGGCAATAAAGAAATAAGAAATTCTGAGATGGTATCTGAGGTGCTGGATGAGCCCCGAGAGTGAGGCACCTCTTAGCTCTTGTTGACTCATATCTCTTGGAGAAGGTTTCTGTGATATAAAACCAGAAATGCAGGGAATGGCGTTGGATATTTTTTGGGTCTTTTGCTTATGCTTGAGATCATGGCTCTCCCACCTCCCTGAGCCTCCACCCAGACATCTTGCCTCGGGTTGTCTCTGGATAATGTCGTTAGAGTGGAGAGGGTCTATGAGGTATCGTGCAACTCTTATTGGACCTAAAACTTTGCACAGCCATTGCTGAATTTTTCCCTTACATGTGCATAACTTCTCTCCTTTTTTCTATAGATATATGTTTATATATATTTTTATTCAGAAGTCCTGCGGCGATGGGTAGGTGGCGAAGCATCCAGACCTGACGGATTGGAAGCATGTAGTCAGCGACCTGCACGTAGGCGGCCCATTCTAGACATAAAGTCGTCTCCTTGTCGCCCAAGACAGCGGTAGGAATCGGTTGCTGCATGGGTGTCTGAGCAGCTCCATTTAGGGAGGACACTCCTCACCCGGAAGCCGGGGAGGTTCTAGAAATGGTGAACGAAAAGTTGTCTGTCTTTCTCTATGTGGTCAGTTTAGCGTGACTGGCGGATGTATATTCTGCGCTCGAAAAGCACAGAGAATACTTATGAAATCTGGTTGGAGCTTGAATATTTTATGTTGGAATGTGCGATAACAAGAAGGACTGTAGGTCTGAAGGACACACTGCACTTGTTACTCACAAGCTGAACCGTTGTAACACTGATATAGCTGCACTTTCAGAGACTTGTGTAGAAGGTGATGATCAGCTTAAGGATGTAGGACGAGGATACACCTGTTTTACGAAGGAAAAACCGAAGGATGAGCGCCAAGAGGGTGGTGTTGGCTTTGCAGTTCGATCTGAATTTCTTAAGAAGTTGGAGGAACTTCCTGTTCCTATAAATGATCGTCTAATGACTACGTTTGTACCTGGGAATTGGGCGGTTTGCTATTTTAATAAGTGCCTATGCACCGACTTTGACCAGTTGTGATGAAGATAAAACTATTTTCTATACACAGCTGAGAGCAATACTTAGGAAAATCCCCAATTCTGATAAAGTCATTCAACTAAGGGATTTCAATGCCAGGCTTGGAACATTTTAGCAGAAGTGGAATTCTCTTGACGTTTTGGTGTAGAAAAGTTGAATAGCAATGATCTCATGCTTCTGGAACTTTGCGAGGAATACGGATTTCACATCGCAAGTATTCGATGCCCACAATGTATTGCCCACAATGTATTGCTGCACAGAGGACGCTCAGTGGTGCGAGGAAATCTAGCATTAGCCCATTGCAGCAGTGTAAAATCACTACTGAAGCGATCTGTCAGGAAGATGCAGAATACCTGGTGGGAGGATCTTGGTGGTGATGTTTAAGCTGCCGCTGATGCAAATGACAGCAAGAAACTTTACCACGTAAACGTGGATGCACCTAATGTTTAAAGTTTGACACTTGTTTGATTATGTCTTAATTCGCAAGCGTGACATCAATGACATTTGTAATGCCAAGTCCTTTTCAGGTTCGGAGAGCTGAAAGGACCACAACCTGGTGCGAGCGAATTTCCTAAAGACGATCAGAATGAAAGAAGAGGGCCAGTTGGCATTCTTCGGCGTCTGAATGTCCATAAGATATATAATACTGTGTTGAGGAAAGAGCTTCAGAATCGTTTACCCAGCATTGAAAATACTACAGTGTGGGAAGATCTGGAAGACCAGGTTTTTCAATGTGCTGCTGAAACACTGGGATATGCTACAGCCAAACACAAAGACTGGTTTGATGAAAACGATGCTGAACTTCAGCGACTGCTGGCCGCAAAACAACATGCCCACAATGTATTGCTGCACAGAGGACGTTCAGTGGTGCGAGGAAATCTAGCATTAGCCCATTGCAGCAGTGTAAAATCACTACTGCAGCGATCTGTCAGGAAGATGCAGAATACCTGGTGGGAGGATCTTGGTGGTGATGTTTAGGCTGCCGCTGATGCAAATGACAGCAAGAAACTTTACCATCTTATGAAGAACTCTGCATCACCTCCTTTGCTTTCCAAGGAGTCTTTTACTCTATTTACTAAATCAACAGACATCACGGGTCGCTGGATTGAACATTTTTCTGAACTTCCAAACTGTGAGTCAGTTGTGGACGAAGCAGTGATTGACACTATGCTACCGAAACCTGTTATTCGGTCTTTACATTCCACGCTCTCAATAGATGGGGTAATGACAGCAAGTGTAAAATATAAGGTAGTCTTGAGCGCAATCTTTCTAAAGGTCAGTAATTGTTTTCCACGGTCACGAGTGGGCGGCCATCATTTATGTATGTATGAACGTATGTGTGTATGTATGTATGTATGTATGTATGTATGTATGTATGTATGTATTGAATGTATTGAATGTATGTATGTATCTATGTGTGTATGTATGTATGTATGTATATATGCATAAACGAGTATATATATATATATATATATATATATATATATATATATATATATATATATATATATATATATATATATATATATATATATATATATTTGTTTCAGTAATCAGCTAACATGCTACGTGGCATTCGTTATAAAACTCAGCACTATAAGTTCAAATCCAGTCGAAGTTATCTTTGCTTTTCATTTTTTCCAGGTCAATAAAATGTTATCAAGCTTAGGCTGTGAATTATTAGAATCGTAATAACATCGGACTTGACACCTTGTGGTGTTTGTTCGTATTCTTCGCCTTTTGAGTTAACATGTGGCCAATGTGGGTGGTAGATTTAACAGGTTACCTTGTCTAACATTCACGCCTCTGATTCCGGCTGCCTTTTGCAGAATTTAATTCATTGCAAGCATTTGGGTTAAACTTCCGGATTGTGGATACGTTCCACTATCTCTCCCACTAGCATCATAGGCAATATCTTTCTTTCTAGTTAAATGATTAAAAAAAAAATGAAGTTGAGCACTGTAGGATCGAATTTAGAATATAAATAGATACAACTTAAACTGCCAGATAATTTATCACGTGCTTCGTTCTTACCGCCTATTCATGGCAATACAACACTTCGATAATATCCGATTACATTTGAATCATAAAAAATATGCATGTCTTATCAAATATTAATAATAATATTGTATCGTGTCAGTATGACTGCATGTCAGAGTGACATGAAACACTAATATACGATTGATAACTGCAATTGTTTGATATCTGATAAGGCTTAACACCGTAGATAAATTATTTTTGTTTCGCTTTGTTTTCTCATAAAAATATACAACTTTACTGTATTCCTTAGTGTTATCTGTAATCGGAGAGACATCGTTGTAATAATATTAGAAATAATCAATGGTGACAGCGATATGTACATTGTTGATGGCCATTTGCATACCGCCGCGCGATTTAGCACGGAACAAAATATCTGGAATTTATCTCTATAGTAACTAATCGCTTAGTTACATGACACAACAGTTGGAATTATATTATGTACACGAAAATCATCATGTATGGAACAGTGGTCGGAGAATTAACTTCTACATCAAACACAACAGTATCACATGATTCAAATTACGGCTGTCATTGTATATTATGTCCAAGTGTTATACAATGAGTAACGAGTGATATGACGTAATGAATGGACAAAGTTTTGAGTTTTCCTTGTAGAAGGTTAGTTTTATATTATCTACCACTGAACACAAATATATAACACAATTATTCAATTACAATTTCTCTTGTACTTGGCAAATATAATTCAACATCACGTGGCAAATATGATTCAAAATCAGGTGACTTAGGAGCAAAGCTGTGCTTGTTAATATAAAAATATATTTCAATAAAAATTTATATAATTTTTCACTGCTAGAAATTTCATTATCATACAGCTATAAGAGTAATAGGTTCCGAACCTCCTAGGGGACTCAGAAAAAATACTTAACGGTATTTAGTTATATCCTTTTAGGTTGTGAGTACAAATCATACCAATATCAAATCTGTCAGCGTAAATCAACGACGCCAAATAGGCAGCGCCAAAATGACTCATTGTATAATCCAAATCTCATTTGTATCAAACTACAAATTAGCTTATACATCTAAAGGAAAATAATACTGATTTTTTAATATGTAAAGTTCTAGAGCATGAGCTCAAATTCTGAATTATCGATTTCTTTCGTGTTATTCTCCCCAGTGTTTTTTTTTTTTTGTGAATGCACAAAACCTGTTTAATCGGGAGGTCGAATTTATGAATTTGTCAATTAAGTACATATACCTAACGAAAAATATCTTTTAAATATTTTATTGTGTCTTTAATAAACATTTATTTATATTACTGTAAAATGCTAATGGTTTAACTGACCATATAGATTTATACGAGATGGCACACTTTTAAACATGAGGCCACTGAGAATTCTGTTTCTTTATAATTAGTTTAAACGTGATTCAAATTGCTATGTGAAACGAAGAAGCGTGCGAGCACAAATTGGCTGGAAGGAGTATATGGATGGATACGTGTTACGTCTCTTAACGACTAAATTTCCTCTTTACACTTATTTCACCAAATGTCATCATTACCAGTCTCAAAAGGACAACGTGTTATGTGTTATGAGTCGATTTTGAGCAGAAGAACGCTCTGCGTGTGTATGTATGTATATATAAATATATATATTTAAGTGCATATACATGGTCTGATCAATAGGTATCCGGACTGTTGCCATAGTAACGAAGCTAAAACACACAGAGTAAAGCCACTTGGTGCAGATTGATTTTGAACGCTGCTCTGTTTGAACGCTTTAGCTCACTTCCGCACTAAGTTTTAACGCTTTAGCTCACCTCCGCTGTTTATAGCAGTGCTTGGAAGGACGTTGTGTAGTGTGTGGTCATCTCATTGACTATGACAGAAAAGAGAAAGTTGAGCAGAGAATCTGCTTTAAATTTTGTCAAAACTTGGCGATACCTGCTCAGAGCCCTACGTAAAATTTTCAAAAAGTTTTCATCGATCTCAGCACGATCAAGGAGATCTTGTGCAACCCAAACACACGTGTCTTTTTGGTCAGCTGAAAGCGGCTTTGGCGCAAACGTGGTAGACTCGCATCTCATACCAAAATTTTCTGGGATAATGGAGAGAACAGAACCGTAATTAATCTTCATACCCTCTGATAACTCACGGATGATGGGTCAGTGATTTCCCTCCACAGCTGCATGCACATATGCGATGATTTTACCAGTTCTCCTGGTTGAAGATCTCCTAGAACGTTTGTCAATATCGACACTTTTTCGGCCATCGTGGATATATCTGAACCACTCGTTGACATTTGTGCGGCTCATACACACCTTTCCATTCACTTTCTGCAACTGTGCGCAGGCCTCTGAGAAGGTATCGCCATGACAACTTTCTCTGTCATGGTCCATGCGACGATCAAACGCTACACACCTTCGTTCTAAGCACTGTTGTAAACTGCTGAAGTGAGCTAGAACAGTAAAAAAATAATAATGACACAGTGAAAAATATATAAATTCTATTGAAAAAAGATTCTGAAGAAAGATATGTCTGATAAAACTGGAACTACAACACGGAACTAAAATACAGACAGTAAAAAATAATAATAACACAGTGAAAAATATATAAATTTTATTGAAAAAAGATTCCGAAGAAAAAAACCGTCTTATAAGACTGGGACTGTAACAAAGAACTGAACTACACACGGTGAAAACTAATAAAAATCCGTTTGAAGGATTTTAGTCATGACACTATGTGTTAGTACCACTACTGGTAAACAATATAGACTGTTACTACCTGCGGCATTCTGAAAGAAAAAATGTTTATGAAAGATGAAAAATTTATCAAAGCGGGGAGGTGTTGCAGTGGACATCCCCAATTGAGAAGTGGGCTGTTCCACTGCTGATAAATAGTGGACAGATACAAGCAGTGTCAGTCTGCGAGGTACACCGTACGGGCCAGTCACACAGACGACGAAGTTACGTTGTCATAATGCGGGACATATTTCTCTGAGATATATATATATATATATATATATATATATATATATATATATATATATATATGTACACACACATATACATGCATACATACGTACATACATATGTAGAGACAAAGAGTCAGACAGACATACATGGATATATACGTACATACCTATATATTATTTACTTAATGTCAACATATTTTGAGTTCCGATCAGGTAACCAAGGCAGGAAACTCAATTTTGACCATAATTATTTAACGAAAATCGCATGTGAACATGTGTGCACCCAAATACACGCACATGAGAGCGCGTGCAAAACACACACACACAAACACACACAAACACACACACACACACACACACACACACACACACACACACACAAACACACAACTAAGTGTTGACACAGAAGTATACAAAGCTTCAGTTGGTAGGCTTTTAATACCACTTAATCAATAGTTTGTGATGTTATACTTCGATCAGAGAAGTATTAAAATGTCGGCGATAATCCCTTTATAAGCTGCATGCATAATATATCCAGAATTAAGGTGATATGTCGGAATTATCAAGGTTTGAAGTCTTGAATGCATCAAAAGAGTCTAACTCCTATGATAACGAAATGGAATATCTATCTTTCTATGAATGGATGCCGACAATAGTTGGAATATATGCAGTCTTTTGCTGAGAGAGAAGTAACAAATTTAAATTCCAGATAAGTAAAGCTGATAACTGACATAAACATTCGTTTTGATGTTGGGTTTAGTGAGTTGTTACTGTGATGACAGGGTCTTCAGATGAAGTGAGAAGAGGTGAAAATTACTCTTCCTCCATCTGAAGAAGTATATGTGCTGCGGATATCATCATTTGAAAAACTTGGTAACCAAGTCAGTATAATTTCTCATGATGTATCAGGCGGTATAATGGTGTGTCTGCAGAACAATGTTTTCGAGAGGTACAATCGTCTCAGTGGACACGCGGTAGGATTTCAGAAGCTGCAGCTGGGAATTAAATGAATGTTTGTTTGCTTTTCTTATAACGCGCGGTACTGGAAGCTGATCTTAGCTTCATGAAAATCAAAAGGTTTATTGGAATATTTGGAAATACTGAAAAAGTCATGACACTCCTGGTAACATTGGTAGAATTAGCTATGTTGCTCAGAGGATTATACTAGATTAGATTTCTTTTTCCAACTCTCTTAAAGTCTGGTGTTGCAGATGGAAAAAAGAATGTTGTTTTGAGTAAATAGGGATTCCATGTTCATTTACATGCCTCATGACATCGGATTATATCGTCATTCAATTCGGTGAGCGGACAGAATCATTAGTACGCCGAACAAAATGATTAGCGGCATCTATTTCAAACACCGCAGAGATTGACTTTGTCTTTTATCCTTTGAGATCTCTAAAATAAGTACCAGTTGAATACTGGAGCCGATGTAATCGACCTCCTTCCGATCTACAAAATTCCATGCTTTGTGTCTACAGTAAAAACAATTATAGTTATTTGGTATGGCGCCACTTATTTTTACACTCGACTTGCTGATCATATAATAAGTTATAAAAGAATGAATGCATGCTGGTTTGACTAATGTGTACAAAGAGTCCCTATATTTATTGTTTAACACTGAGTTTTGTAATATTGTGGTTGGTATCCTAACGCATCTGTCTGGTCGCTTTTTGAGTGAGTGTAATTTAATGCAGGTTTTACAGATGCAACAATTGTTACTGTGATAAATTTTCGACTTTATGCCTATTCATTTCTATCAATGAGATTTGTATCAAGCTGTACAGAAAATTATTTGAAATATAAACTGAATCTGAAAAGCATCAAAGACTGTTGTTTCGAAAGACCATGATGGAAAGTTTAGTATGTACTTACAAAAGTAGATAAACAACATTTATATATTCAGTTTTAATTTCCGATACTACATGCACTGAAGTAGCTCAAAACTAGTTTACCAACAAGTACGATTAGCTTTCTATATACAATAACTGGTACATAGATATGGTAAAAAAAAACCAAAAAACAAACAAACAAACAAAACAGAACAAAAACTGCGAACGAGAAAACAAAAGTAACATGATCACTATGAACAAGCATCTCGGTAGTTGTATATAATTTTTGAATAAATGTAATTATATTTCATGTGAGCGAGTGTAAGCTTATCTATTTTATGTTTGCAGGAAAAAATAAATAAAAATACTATGATACGTAAATTGTTCTCTCTGACTTTGGTATATGATGAAAACTGTGCTATAATATGTTCTCTTATTCTATGTGGCACTGAATAATAATAATAATAATAATAATAATAATAATAATAATAATAATAATAATAATAATAATAATAATAATAATAATAATAAGAAGAAGAAGAAGAAGAATATGTGGAGATCGACAAGAAACAATAAATCATATTATCTCTGGCTGCCCAGTCCTGGCTAAGAAGGAATATATTCACAGACACGACAGAGCTGGGACCTATATACACTGGAAGCTATGCCAACATTATGGAATAGCAACAGAAAAAAGATGGTATAAACACACGCCAGAAAAGGTCACAGAAAACGAGAAAGCAACCATACTCTGGGATATGCCAATACACACAGATAGAGAAATTAAGGCAAATAGACCAGATATAGTTGTCAAAGATCATGAAGGAAAAAATGCCTTCTAATTGATGTTTCAATACCAGCAGATGACAACGTTTCTCTAAAAGAAATGGAAAAACTTTCAAAATACAAAGACCTGGAAATAGAGATAACTCGAATGTGGAATCTAAAAACAGAAACAATTCCTATCATAGTAGGTGCCTTAGGTATAATAAAAAAATATTCAGACAAATACATAACAAAAACACCAGGACTTACAAATATATATAACATACAGAAAATTGCACTACTGGGTACTGCACACATTCTACGCAAAACACTTTCAATACAGTAAACATAAGAGCACCACAGCAAACCACAGCACATACCCAAGGCGCACAGAGCTGCGCTCGGTAGTGAAGTGAAAGCACGTTATAAAAATAAAACTACTGAATAATAATAATAATAATAATAATAATAATAATAATAATAATAATAATAATAATAATAATGATGATGATGATGATGATGATGACGATGATACATTTGTTTTACTAACTGATGAAATAGTGCAAGAACCAAACATCGATAATTTCTATTCCATTAACTCTAAACAAAGTTGAAGTACAAATAGTAATATTTATACAATTCTGAGAGTGGCGGAATCGTTAACACGCCGGACAAAATGCTCAGAGGCATTTCGTCCGTCTTCATGTTCTGAGTTCAAATTCCGCCAACGTCGACTTTCCCTATCATCGTTTCAGGCTCGATAAAATAAGTACCAACAGAGCACTAGGGTCGATGTAATCAACTTAACTTCTCCCCTGAAATTGCTGGCCTTGTACCAACATTTGAAACCAATATTTATACATTTCTCGATGTGAAGAAAGAGGAAGTGAAGTATACGAAACTCTGGACGAACAAGACGATTGTGTGAATGATGCTCCAGATATGAAAATAACGTTGATCGCCAACGCTCAAAAGTAGATATTAACAAAAGCGAAGCTGGAATTAAGATATCTACAAGATTCACTTCCTTGTTTGAAGTACATATACTTTGATATTTCATTAATAAAATTTTAAAACTATATATGGCCTTTTTTCCGATGTTGTTATTATTATTGTTCAGTAGTTTTATTTTTATAACGTGCTTTCACTTCACTACCGAGCGCAGCTCTGTGCGCCTTGGGTATGTGCTGTGGTTTGCTGTGGTGCTCTTATGTTTACTGTATTGAAAGTGTTTTGCGTAGAATGTGTGCAGTACCCAGTAGTGCAATTTTCTGTATGTTATATATATTTGTATGTCCTGGTATTTTTGTTATGTATTTGTCTGAATATTTTTTTTATTATACCTAAGGCACCTACTATGATAGGAATTGTTTCTGTTTTTAGATTCCACATTCGAGTTATCTCTATTTCCAGGTCTTTGTATTTTGAAAGTTTTTCCATTTCTTTTAGAGAAACGTTGTCATCTGCTGGTATTGATACATCAATTAGAAAGCATTTTTTTTCTTCATGATCTTTGACAACTATATCTGGTCTATTTGCCTTAATTTCTCTATCTGTGTGTATTGGCATATCCCATAGTATGGTTGCTTTTTCGTTTTCTGTGACCTTTTATTATTATTATTATTATTATTATTATTATTATTATTATTATTATTATTATGTTTTTTTTCCTTCTTTCTTCAAATTTTCTTCCATTTCTCGCCGAGTGTTTTCCGTACACCTAGGGCAGAGAAACTCGTTGTATGCAATCCCAGTTTACACACGCAAATTCACAAGTAAACCATGTATTTAAAAAAAAAATCATGAATGGATGTTGTTTTCACAGCGATAATGCTCTTCTCAGTACATGAGTCGTTCCAGTTAGCACGATTTTTTGCACTTCCTGTAGGGATGGTAAGCCTGGTATCATTTTCAAATAGGTTTCTGTACCTCTTTTTATCATTCCTAGAGATCCTACAATAACTGGTATGG